>NW_017253367.1:1552947-1788553 GCF_001642045.1 Paraphaeosphaeria sporulosa
CTAATAGCTGCTTGAAATGCAGCCTCACGGTTGGCCATTTTGGCAGGGTGGATGTGGAGATATCGCGATTGTTTGAAGGGTGGAGGATTTCTGCGCGGTGTCTCATATCCCCGGGTGTCTCGGAACCCCATGCGCTAGCTTATACTGCGTCTGCGTTGGGCGAATGGTGCCACGGCTACGGCTGGGACGTTCTGGACGCCGCCCGTGGGCGCCGGCTGACGAGCTATGGGGCCCCAACCTCCGAGCCACTGCCGCGCTTGTTTAGCTATCGATATATCTGCAACCACATGCCTCGTCTGATTGTGTGTTGCCGGAACCCCTTTTCACGCAGCCGAGGTGTTGAATCGTCAGCAACACTTCCCATCAAATCATTTTAGCTCCGACGAGCGCTGGGTACTCACACGTTTAGAACAAGCCTCATCAGAAAAGGATAGAGCCCCATAGCCTTGCTAATCACCTTCGGCAGGCTTGTACACAGCATGCGCGGGAGACAGGGTTTATAGCCCGCCCCGCAGAGAAACCTGCGGCAGCTGTCCTAGAAATACAATCTGCCAAAGACTCACAGCTCAATCTTCATCTACCCTCAGAGACCTGCGAGAGACTTCGTGCTGTTGTGGCGACGACTGAGTTTCAAGAGCGTTGCTCCACCTCGTCATACGACGCAAGCCCATACCCACACCCCACGCTGCGAGGTTGGATTCCTCCACAGACCGTGCATCCAACAATACGCTACATTGTCTTGACTTCTATCCACCAGGATCTGACTTCGCCGTGAATTGTTCGTACATCCTCAGGTCCGCCGGCAGCTCCGAACAGC
The DNA here is from genome assembly GCF_001642045.1 of Paraphaeosphaeria sporulosa. NCBI lineage: Eukaryota > Fungi > Ascomycota > Dothideomycetes > Pleosporales > Didymosphaeriaceae > Paraphaeosphaeria > Paraphaeosphaeria sporulosa. The sequence continues at coordinate 1,553,765 of NW_017253367.1, forward strand.
TCTTTGTGTACCATGACTAGGGCCTTTCTCTTTGACCGAATTTACTTTACGGAAGCTGCTGCGAACTACGGAATGCAGGGTTTCGCCGCCATCGTGGAGCTCCATGCCGATGTTCGGGAGGATGTCGATGCCAGCCTTGTTCGAGTCACGGAAACTTATACGCGGTCTGATCCGCTTATCGTTCGGGGCCGAAATCTGTTGTACTACAATGTTGATGACTCTCCCCAGCTTTGAGTTTGGCTCGTGAGGAGACGCAGATGGCATCTATGGGGCTGGACCAATACGCCATATACCAGCGGCTAATACACCTCACCTTTCCATGGAACTTCAAGTGGCATATACAACATATTGCGGTAGTCGCGTTTTACCCAAGGGTATAGCATGTGGCTGTGATGCAGGTGCACGCATTTTCATAACGTGGCTGATTTCGGTTTCATCAATCATGCAATATCATAGCTCTCCCTATCTTCATGCATCAGAGCTGGGCCCTTTGGTACCCTACTAAGATAAGTCGTACGCTCATCCTGACTTGTAGTCTACTCCTCAAGCTCCTCGGATCCCTCGCCCGAATTGAGAATCTCGTTGCCATCCTCATCAGTGTAGACCCACTCCCAGTCACCATCGTCATCTCCCCCTTCAGCATCCTCGCTATCCTCTGCATGCTCCTCATCCTCAACATCCTCTCCCCCATCCACATTGACAATCGCAGGTGCCGCCTTCGTCGACTGCGCTGCCTTCGCCAGCGTCGTAGGCGTAGGCACAGAAAACGGCTCCTCAGCCGCGGCTTCCACCTCATCTGCACCCTCCCCATCACCACTATACGGTCCATTATTAGCCAACTCATCACTAATGACCTTGATGTGGCTCCAATCCGCGCTGTCCTCGCCCAAGCTCCACGCCATCGCACCCCCGAGCTTATACTTCCGCACAATCTTGCTAAACTTCTGGCTAATAAACTCGGGCGTATCCCACGTCCAGAATAAGCTGTTTGCCGTATCGAGGAAGTACTGGCCGCCGGCATCTTCATCCGCGAGACCACCTGCCGCAGCAGACTGCCAGGAGCCCGCGATGTCTGGGTCGGTACAGCCCGTGCCGAAGGCGTGTTGGCACGCGCCGTTGCAGTGCTCCTTGGTGACGCCGCAGTTGCCGTATTGGGAGCAGCAGCCAGTCGCGCATTTGGTGCCTTTGTCTGGGCCGCAGGTTCCGTCCTGGCTGATGGTGAGGCTGGTGACATTGACGGGGTTCATGTGGGCGGGCTCGAAGGTCCAGGCGCCGGAGGTGAGGGTGTCTTTGCCGGCGGCGTCTTCGGCAGGGACGATGGGGATGCCGAGCGCAGACTGCGAGGAGCCTGAAGACGCGGTCTGGAAGTATTTGGCGTAGAAAGCGAAACCGAGGTTCATCTTTGAGGGAGGGGCGCCGATGGCGATGTAGTTCTTGACGACTTCGGTCGCGCCCTTGACACTGGTGTGGTGTGCGGTTTTGGTATCGCGGCGGTTCATAAGATCGTAGGCCATGAGCTGGTGAGAGTCAGTCCTATATGCGAAAGAAATTAAATGGAGGAACATATACTTACGTTGATGTAATCAACAGAAGGCCATATAAGAGGACCGGTCTCGTCGGTGTAGGCAATCATGTCGATCTTCTTTCCGGGCACGGCAATAGACAGTAGCTTATCTTTGCCAATAGCCTTGCGGATAGCAGCAAGAACTTTGGGGAACGCTGCAATTTCGTATGTCTTCGCTGAGTTAGGAGTCTCCTTGTAATCAGCACCGTTGCCTCCGGGATACTCCCAATCGATGTCTATGCCTCAATTAGCATGAAAAGCCTCTCATGTGTATGTTCAAATCATGGAAAGAGTGAACTTACCCACGCCATCAGCACCAGTTGCCGCCAGCATGCTCTTGATGTCTGTTCCGAACTTCTGAATTGCCGCGTTGTCCTTCGCTGCTTGAGAGAAACCTATAGTGTCACCCCATCCGCCGACTGCGATCATGATCTTAGCGTTGGGGTATTCGGACCGCCACGTGGATATAGGGATCTTGGGTTGGAAAGCGGCGGTGTTGTTGGCCATGGCAAAGGCTAGAACGACATGGTCAATCGCACCCCGGTCTGCGGCCTTCGTAGGACGTGTAGGATGCCATCTAGGTAATGTCAGTCTCTGGTTTTGGGACAATCGCAGTGAACAACTTACTCATCGGAGTACATGATGAAACGGGCATGTACAGCTGCGAGGAGCAAAGCTCCAGCTGTCATTGAGGTGAAACGCATGATTCGCGCAATGTGTTCTACGACGCCAGTATCTCCTTCGGCTCCACTCTTCTCTAGCTGCCCAAGTAGTCCTAGAAAGTACTGGTGTTGACGAGGGGAGGCGATCAAGTGAGTGCGGTTGTGAGAACGTTTCAGGCTTCAAATAGCAGCATTCCAGTGTGATGCAGTGAACAGGCAAGTGGACAAAGACCTCTGCTCCAACGAAGTGAAAAACTGCGCCGCAATTATGATAAAATTGATTGTCCGTGTGTTCCTGGAAAGATATGAGGAAAGTAGACAAAAGGCAGGTCACTTCCCTTAGTTAAAAGGGCAGGTCACTGCAACCAAGAAGAATAGACGGACATACATCCCCTCATCTCGTTTTATATCCGATAGAGCTTCGCCTCAACAGGCAGCAAGGGCCACGGCAGCCAGCGGCAAACTTTTCACTGGCATATCAGGGTCACCCGCTCAACAAGAAGGGAAACGGCTGTCAATGCCTTGCGTTCCCGTAACGGGCGAAGCATGACTGCTAAGGACCCACCCGTGTATCCGGAAGCGGGACCGGAATGGAACCTTGGGGTACAAGTACATATTGCCGCGATCCCTGCCGCTGATACTCAAGAAGCGATGGACCACTGGTAGCTGCCGGAAAAGGTGCTGGTTGTTTCTGTCCTTTGTCCTGCTCTCGCGTTTGTGCCGGAGGTTTGATGCAAGCCGACGACAGTTGACAGATGTCATTCGCGTGTCAAATGTCTCTTCCCGCGACATATGCGCCGCCCCGCCGCCTCGCTGCATACCAGCCCTACACCGGTTGCCGGAGCGTACGTGGCTTTTGTCGCAGGTGATTCGGAATGTAAGGACGGACCAGTGGAACCCCAATATCCAGGTACGGTCGCAAATACATATCACATCGTCTTCTTTCAAACGGTTCCTGGACCGATATCATAATGTGGTGGAACAACGGTATGCATGGGTGGAGTCTGGGAGTTTGGTTTCAAGGTGTGATGCATGATACAGTCAGGCGGTACGCATTCGGATCGCTTACCGAAAGGTTTGTTGGTACTGTGTAACAGCGGCTCACCCTTGACCAGGCCAGATGAACGCCACGGATGTTTCTCACGGAAGCGATGTATCACATTGCCGGTCGACTTTTGAGGAAGCGAGTGTCCGAACAGTGTGAGCCATGTATTTGTGAAGCGGCGATTCGTACTAAACTGTTTTCTTGCCTTGCCCTGTCTCCAATTCTTCAGAGTATTTAAAATCTGTAGGCAAGCTCAAGCCGTCAAGTTGCGAAATGAAACGTGACGAGGAATTTCTCGTCTAAATGCCGATCCGCGGAAATCTCTGCCATGTACAGAACATTCGGAGGTCCACTTTCAAACATCCGGGTTTTTCTGCACACAAAGCGGAACCCAATGCATCTTCTTCCCAAATGAAAATCAGGCTCTATATCTATAGCGGAACTGCGCGCTGACTTATAGTTCGGTCCCATATAACGTGGCTAGGTCAAGCAAAGCCCGAGGAAACTATTTCCCAGAACGGCATACAATTGAGTCAGCGATGGCAAGGATGTTTTGGCTTTAGGTCCAAAGTCCAGCTGAGGATTGGACCCCACGGTAGATTTAGCGTAGGGGACGAATGAACAGCTTCCGATAGACTTTGGACCTAACGTATTCTTCTCGGCGTTGAGCGCAGCTCTCATGTGACTCTGTCAAGTTCCCCTGGCTGTCCGAGATGTGGATTCTGCATTGGTGAGTTCTACCGGTTTCTCAGAAGCATTCAAAACTACACTCAGCCCTACACGAGACCGAACACAATGTTACGTAGGTTGTAGTAGTTCTCAGGTCACACCAAAATTGTCCTCATCTACTGATCGGGCGATGTTGCGAGTACCCCCAATTCGAGACCAGTGATGCAGCTTGGCGACACAGTCAGGGCTCGCTTTCGTATCCAGATTCGGTACAAGCTTGACGAAGCTGAGGGTGGTAGCGGCTGGCGCGGTATCAAAGTTATTCCTACATGGCTGTACACAACGAACTCGATCAGTATCCGATCAAGCCGCGTAAGGCGATGCTCGTTGGCAAGTAGAGTTTGGTGACGGAGGACAGGGGCTGTGTTGAACGCGTAGGTTCAGCAATGCTTGAGACATTCGATCGCTAATAAAGCCTATCCAGGATGACTTTGTCGTTGTTCGGATTTGACGTGCTGCTGGTAGGCTTACGCAACATGCGCTTCCGATGCCATTAAAGACTGGGGTAAAAACGCAGCTGTAGAAGCCGACCTTAACTTGCCATAGGAAGGTGCGCGTCTTTTTTGCCAAGCAATTGAACGAACCGACCAATGAACGAGTGCTTACGTTGCCACTACCGGCCTTAGTCGGAGGACAGCCTACACTGGATCGGTGCAGTAGCTCGGGGCGTCGATTAAATTCATGGGTTTCCCAGTGGTCCGCTCGTTCGTACAGGAGTCGCATCTGACGAAGGACATGTTACGAAATGACCAGAAGTACCCGTTCAGCAGCAGCCGCAACAGCAGCAATAGAGAACCCAAGTGCAGTGGACGCAGTCGGCAACGAGAAGAAAATTGAAAAGTCGGAAAAGACAAAAAGCAAGGAACATGTCCGCAAGAAAGCCTGGCGACCTAAAACAAAGACAGGGTGTATAACTTGTAGGTGAGCTTGAACCCTTTCCTCGCCAGTGATGTCCGCGAGAACAGTTCTACAGGCTCATTCGTTAATGGATGCTGTCACTGTTGCCTCCAGGTAGTACCTGCTGGCAGGAGTAGGCATGCTTGACGCTCACACCCATTTTACCTTTTGAGGACACTGGAACATGGCTATAGGTGTAGCGGCGTTCAAGACGTTAGCAGGTCCCACTACCCCGGAAATCGATCGTGCCCGACAGATCCTGATGTGTCATCCCGTGAACCCGAAGCTTAGTTCAACCACAACGTTGGCTTTGTGGCTCGAACCAGGCTGATACGCTCGCAGAATTCGACGGATCAAATGCGATGAGGCGAAACCGAGTTGCCAACGGTGCACTTCAACTGGTCGGAAGTGCGATGGATACAAATCAGCGCTCGCGAATCCTTCACTCCCGGTCGTTTACCAGCCCCCACGATTCCTGCTCAATCCATCTCTTGGATTGGACATGAACTCGATTGAGGAGCAGGAGGCCTTCCACTTCTTCAAATATCAAACAGCGTTTGAGGTGAGCCTCCAAATTCCTCCAAGCTCTGTCCGTGGCTAAGACTCGCAGCTCTCGGGTTTCTTCGATTCGGCCTTCTGGCAATTCGAAGTTTTACAAGCTTCGCACACTATCCCGGCAATTCGACATGCTATCATCGCGATCGCAGCCTTGCATCGCAAATTCATCAGCGGACGAATGCCTGTGGTACCAGATGATCTTACGGATAAACAGATCACGTTTGCCATAGAGCAATCGAACCGTGCCATCCGAGAGTTGACGAAAACGTCGACGGAGAGAACCATTTCAGATATGATGGATGTAATGACTGCCTGTGTTATGTTTTATTGTCTGTGTTGCTTCCAGGGTCACCAAGCAACCGCTTTAGAGCACCTGCACAGTGGTCTCAAGATCTTGCATCAGTTGGACCAGGCCCTTGACAGTGATACAGACGACCTTGAGATTCATCCTGTTTCGTTGAAGACCTTGCGAGCTATCTTCGTAACCATGGACGTACAGGCTAGAGGCGTTATGAGCAAAGAGATGCTGGAAACCTGGGCGAAAAGACCGAAGCGGAATTTTAGTCGTCCTCCGAATAGATTCGTCACGTTTGCACAGGCGCGGTACGCTTTCGAGGCTTTGTACCACGAGTTGATCGGATTCATGCAGGCTCTTGATGTGGAACCACCACCAGCAGGGGTTGACGCGTCGCAGTGGATTCAGAGCGAGTATGAGGTGTTCCAGAGCGAGTTCAATGCTCTGAGCATCTGCCTGGACCAGTTTCTGGCGCGTTTAACGCACATCACCGCCCAAGAGGACCGCGATTCGGTACTGGGAATCAAGCTTTTCCGTGAACAGATACGAGTCTACCTGAGGCTCTTCAAAGGATTCGACCCGGCCAAACGGACGCGTGAGATCGAATGGTGCGTGGAAGAACAGGACATGAAATTAATGTTGGAATTAGCTTGCGAGTTGCTCCGGGCACCGCCGGATATCAGTGTTCCTGCCGGGGCTCAGCCTGACGATTACTATCCGAACACAACTGATCCGAAATACGATACAAAGAGCGACATTCCGGCCTATTCCCGCCCAGTGTTCTCGTCAAACACTGGCTTATTATCTGCTCTGTGGCTTGTGGTCAGCAAGGCGAAGTCGTCTACGCTACGACGTCGGGCGATCGCGCTCATGCTGGACTTCCCACGGCGAGAAGGGATCTGGGACGGCGTTGTAGCAGGAAGGGTTGCCTGGGAAATACTGAGGCTGGAGGAGACGGCCGTGGATGGAGTGCTTGGTGTGAATCCAGACCAACAGGCAGAGACGATCGCGGATATTAACAAAGTCCGAGACTGCAGCATTCACTACGTCGCCCCCAGGGTCATGGAAGTTGAATTTCGGAGTCTGAGGCAGTGGGAGGCTGGGCCACACGTGCGCGGCATGAAGAAACTACTGGCGTGGTGATGGCAATGTCGAGGGGTCAGCAAAGATGACTGTTGCAGGTGCCTGACTGATTTGCACCCGATTGAACATGGAAATGTGTCGAAAGATTGTCCCAGTTCTGAGCCGGCACAATCAGGGACACGGTCGAGATGCCAGCCCAAAAGATAAATGCCATTGATTAAGCCAGCTTCATCTTGTGTAGCATCTGCAGTGGTGAGGTTGACGCATGGGCGGCAGATTCGGTGACGGCTTGACGTCGAGCTAGAAGATGGCTTGGCATCGCAATCGATGGCAAGCAATGGCGCTGCTCATGCCATGCGCTGCTGCTTTCGCAAGGATTGGCGGAAGCCCAGGTGCTGGTGAGTACACGTGATCTGCTGCAAGCCTTGGAGTGTTGGAACCTTAAGCCAGGTACCGCCGTACCAGAACGCGTCGAGCCCGTCGTGCCGTGGAGCAGTCGTATTCGGGCCGACCAATCACAGCAATGGAGGAGGCTGGAAGCGTTGCGACAGGCGGGTGGCCGGGGTGTCCTCAGCTGAGAAATGGCCCTGCCCACTGTGCTGCGATGCACTATCGGCGGCTGCATGATGGAGCTCCAATTGCGAAGCACCACGAGCGAGTGGCCCGGCCGGAGGTGGGTGAGACTCGCAAGCTGCATGCGCGCCAAAGGGAGCTCCCGGGGACGCGAGTGGAGCCCTCCAGGTGGTCTGCTGGCGATTGCGTGCCCGACTCAGGGCCATCGCCAGGCCAACGCGATCGCCGAGGTGCGCTGGAGGTCGATGGAGCTTCACAAGCCGCCGCGGCTCCAGCAAAGGCGGAACAAGAGGGGCGGGCGTAGTGCAGCGCAGTGAATAGGGGAGGCGCGACGGCGCTAGCGTGGAATAGCTGTCCGAAAGGGGCTTGGTGTTGTTTATCAGCCCAACCTCGTCTTTTATGCAGCGTATGAAACGACGCCTTCATCGGGCCCCCGGCAATCTCACGGACAGCTGTTCTCCTCTCCTGCAAACGCATCCATCCTCCCTCCACCCACCCCACCAATTGCACAACCATCATACCTTAGTCGCAACCTTCAAGCTCTCGCAGCTTCTTTCGTTGCCTCTACACAGGAGCACTCAGTCGCTTCTTGTCCTTTCAATTGAGGGGATTAGAAGTGACGCGTCGACTCCGCCAACCTGGATTTTGAAGCCAGAGGTGAGACAGTCCGCCCGTCGCGAGAGAAGACGCGCTGACCGCACCAGTTCCGATCCCGTTCAGTGTCTTCCCGTCCAGCTACAAGAACGTCAGCAAGGACGCTGTAAAGGAATCGACAAAGGTCCAGGTAGAAGCAAAGGCAGAGCTACCAAAGGCAGGACGGGAAGGTCACTCTGAACGTCAGGAATCCTTCTCAGTCCACGTCAATCAGCCTGCTGAGCGACCTGTTGAACACCGCGAAACCTACACCGAGGACGTCCGTGTTTTTGAAGACCGCCAGCGCCGCCCCCAGCAGCACCGCGAGGAAGTCCACATCCACGAGGAGCACCGCTACCGACAGCCTGAGCAGTCCCGCCGCACCGAACGTGTAGAGGTTGACATCCACGAGCACCGCGACTCCCGAGACCGGTAAGTCACTTTTTCTTGTTTACATCACGGGCTGCCAGCGGATCAGCCGCCCACCGCCCCCTGATGCACTGGCCCAAGCGAGCTCGTGCTTAACCCAATCGGTTTTATTGTTGTCCGAGCGACACGCATTGCCCCACTTTTCCGCTCTTTTCTCTTCCCTGCCCAAGCTGACCTTCTCCTTCCTCATAGCTACCCATCCCAACGTCCTATCGTCGGATCCCAGTCCACGACCTACGATCGCGACTTCAACGCAGTCCGAGGTGCCCAACCCGACTACGCTACTACCCAGGTTGACGTTTCCGAGCGTCAATTCCGCGAGCGTACCCGTCCCATCGTCGGTGGTTACGCACACGAGTCCCACAACCTCAACACCCAGCCCAACTTCGAGCAGGCCTCCAGCTACCGCAAGGAGTCCTTTGGCGCCAAGCACGACACCTACCCATCCCATCGGGAGGTTGACGCAGTCGACAGCCGCTACCCTCGCCGAGAGGAGGTTCGAGTAGAAACTACTCGTTCCACGGTTGACGCCCCCAAGAAGTTCAAGCGTGATATGGGATATTACGACGACGACGGCCACTACCACTCGTTCCGTCACGGTATCAAGGAAGCTGCCCACAAGGTCGCTGATCACATCGCTCACCCCATCCACGGTTCCCGCCACCACCACTCCCACGACCACTCGTCCAAGGCTTCCCAGCACAAGGATATCCGCGAGGACATCGTAGTCAAGGAGAAGTACACTACCACCTCCGCTCCTGCCCCTACCCACTTCCGTGACACTCACGTTCACGCCCCTGCTCCCCGTGCTCCCGCTCCCGCTCCCGCGCCTACCTACCGTCCTTCCGCCGGTCCTTCAGTCGTCTCCAGCAGCAAGACCGTCACCACCCGCAAGATGGCTCCTCCCAACACCATTACCATCCCCTGCCACCACATCCGCATTGGCGATCTCCTGATTCTTCAGGGCCGCCCTTGCCAGGTCATCCGCATCACCACCTCCTCCCAGACTGGCCAGCACCGCTACCTCGGTGTTGACCTGTTCACCAAGCAGCTCCATGAGGAATCCAGCTTCATCTCCAACCCGGCCCCGTCCGTCGTTGTCCAGAACATGCTCGGCCCTGTCTTCAAGCAGTACCGTGTTCTTGACATCCGTGAGGATGGCCGTGTTGTCGCCATGACCGAGACTGGTGACGTCAAGCAGGGTCTCCCCATCCTTGACCAGAGCAACCTTCTCCAGCGCCTGACCGAGTCCTTCGACAACGGTCGTGGCAGCGTCCGCATCTTGGTTATCAACGATGAGGGTCTCGAGATGGCCGTCGACTACAAAGTCGTTCACGGCTCCCGGTTGTAGATGACTTCATCCTGTCAATGGTAAGCATGATATATTCCCTGTCTTGAGTTCTCGACTAACATGCTCAGGTCGCATTTGAGCTTGCTGTACGTGTCACGAAACGCCTCGGAGCTTGGACCTAGTCGGCCTTGTCATATCAAATTGTGTTCATATATTCTCTTCGCTTTGATCACCTGACTGGGCTCACTGCCACCTCGCTGCGGGTTTGCCTGCGGCAGGTGCTGCCTTTTTGCATAGCAATTGGCGCAGGGATCTACGGCTCATGGATGGGAAAACGAAGTACATCTGTGGATAGTTAATGGAGTCTTTGCTTATATCTTGAACGTTCGTGCTGCATTCTGTGTTGTACACCTCGTGATGCCTCGGCCCTGTTTTAGCTCCCCGTTAGTGCCCTCACTCCCGCGCCGGTTCCTGAGCTACCCCGCCTTCTCCACGTAGCTCCACATCCCCAGCTTCTTGTCGGACAATCCCACGAAGCATACTCTTTTTAGGATTCTCTATCTAGGCATAATTTCCACCTAACTCAACTACAGCGTGTCAACATTCGAATAAGGTCTGCGAATTGTGTTCCTTCCTGATTTTGAGTCACTCCACAATGCCACACTCTGAGCGCACTGCATCACCTCCCGCCGATGCCTCGGCTGCGCTGCCCAGCTTCCCAGACAATGTACCAACCGCTCCTCTTCTACGCATCTCTCTCGCCAAGCTCTTGCGTAACGATGCGGATGAATATGAACGATGCTGGCGTGCTTGCTGCGAGCTTGGCTTCTTCTATGTTGACCTGCAGACCGAAGATGGCACTGGGGAAGCATTGCTGGAGGAAGTAGGGCAACTCTTTGAGGTGATGAAGGACTTCTTTGGGCTTCCGGTCGAGGAAAAGACAAAGTACGACTTTGCGGATCAGGGGAGCTATTTCGGGTACAAGGGATATGGAAAGGGAATTGTTGATGGGAAGGGGACGAGAGATCGGAATGAGTTCTACAATGTACGGCCACCTGCACCTGGGGCCAGAAACAACACGAAACTGACCTTCCGCCCCTCAGATCTCAAAAGACGACATTCTCAACCTTTCCCCACCACTCCCCTGTCCAGATCTCCTCAATCCCCACCGCCCCCTCTTCGAATCCTATATCCGCGCTTCCCACAACCTTTGCATGCTCTTCGCATCCCTCGTCTCCTCACGACTCTCTCTCAATCCTCAGACTCGCGCGTCTGGCGGACTGTCCGCCCTACACGATCTCTCAGCCCAGTCAGGCGACCAAATCCGCTTCGTGAAGGCTCCGCCGCAGCCTCACTCGTCCGCCGCAGTCGCCCTCGGCGAGCACACCGACTTCGGCAAGTACACTTTGTCCTTGTCAGTTTAAAAGTCTATATCTGACGCTATTAATTTGACAAACAGGCTCCGTGACGATTCTATTCAACCGTCTCGGCGGACTCCAAGTGCGCCTCCCACCGTCCATCGCGCCAACGCCGCCTTCATCGTCTGCGCCGTGCTCGGATGTCGAAAAGGAGCTTTGCCAGGACGGGTGGACGTACGTCCGTCCGCTGCCGGGGCATTGCATTGTTAATTTGGGTGACGCGCTGGTAAAGTTCTCGGGTGGGAGGTTGCGGAGTAATATCCACCGCGTTGTGCCCCCACCTGGTGAGCAGTGGCAGGTTGATAGGTACAGTCTTGTGTACTTTTGTCGGCCGGTGAACGATGTTGTGCTGAAGACGTTAGTGGAGGGTGAGGAGTTGGGAGAGGAGGAAGAGGTTAGTGCGAAGGAGTGGATCTTGAGGAGGGCATTGGGCAGGAGAAGGGAGGATGGATGGAAGGAGAGTGCGGGGACGGAGGGAGTGAGTATGAGGAATAGGAGCGGGGGGATGAGGGTGTAGAGTACAAGGCAAGACAGCACAGCATGGCTATTGCTCACAGATCTTTAACGGTTTTGCTGTGCGGTACTGTAGGGCTGGACTGTTTGTGAGAGAGCTTTTTACGTCTAGGGTATCGGGTTGGGCTACTAGACGTTGCCATCTTGTGTTCAGATTATCTATGGCTCTGCATTGTGCCTGCAAGACTGTGCTATGTACAGAAGTACGGGATCGATATCTGGAGCAGAGCTCCAAGCCTAAAGGGGACCTGTGAGAATTATTTTGAGGTGAGTAACAGCTGCAGGTGCTACAGATGCCTTGCGGGTGACCGAAGCGTGGAACGGTGCCTACGAGCGTCACACATACACAGACCTGGGTACAGATAACCGCCTTGCTTGCCACTCCAGGGAAACGTGCTTTCTATTAGGGCGTATACCCAGATTCGATGTGCTATTCAATATGATCCTTACAAGGCTCCCTCGTCAATACCTTTCGTCATGTTGTTCGTGTTCTTTCTTGTTTTGTAGCCGCCATCTATCGCATATTGCAATCGGTGTAACCGCACTTTGAACGATCTTTCGATTGATGGGCATACGGAGTATGGTCCTTGCACCGACCACTGTTCAGAATCTGCTGTTCTGACTATGATGCTTGTCTACCATATAGACTTTGTCGATCAGACAAGGACTTCACTTTCTGGAGGAAGTCAGGTACAAGCAGGGACTGGGCCGATGGAACCTGTTAGAGATTATGTTTGGACGAGGTGTGTTGATGAAAGCCCACGCAGACGTTTTCGAAAACTCACCAAGACTTACAACACAGTCTTGGCATACAAGTGACGCCCTGTGACGGCACTGAGACTTCAGAAGTCTGGTGCTGTGGCAAGACTAGAGCTTTCTATAAGGATAGCTGGCTATGGAAATATAGGATCGCGCAACGATTTGGAGACACCGCCGCCACTCTCCTGCTCTCTCCCACACCACCTCGACCTGCGGCCGCGCTCACACTTTTCCGGCCCAGAACGGCGGCCCACTCGCCATGTCGAAGCGTCGCGCGTCGTCAGCGAGTAAGGTCTCGAGCGACAATAATAAGCTTTTTGAGAGCGCGGAGAAAAAAAAAAAGATGTGCCGCCGGATACCATCGCCGCTCAGACACAGAATCCTTTCTTCTCCAAGCTAAGCTACGATGTCCGTGATCTACCAATGCCTGTACCTGCATCTCCCTCCGCTGACACGAAAGTGGCACGCCAATGGTGTCCCCCAGGACGACTGCTGGCAAACCAGGTTCCCGCTTCTGGGTGAGTCAATTTGTGTCTGACATCAAGTAAGAGGAAACCGCTAGAGGCGACTGGTCGACATGTTAAGTTACACCTGGAACACTTTCAAAAATAATTCGGAAAGTACCACAAGAAAGCTGTCGCCATCGGTCCATCGATTCAGCCGAGCAGTAGCTGGACAGTACTCCGCTCTGTCACGTTGACAGTCTGTGTGAGGATCCGAAATAGGATGTTTCCCAGTATGTCGGGCCTTTCCTACAGTATGGGTATCCACCTAGACCTAGTGAATCACTCAAGTCCATTCCGGATGCTTCGTGAACGACCGTTTGACAGAGCGACACTATTGTTCATTTGTCCCGAAGTCTATGCTCATGAGTCAGCAGCATTCATCACAGCATCCTTCACGAACGATATATAGGCAATGCAACGCAGCATGAGCAGAACCATATGCCGAGACTGGGTGGAGTTTCTTTAGGAGGATGACGTGGACAACTCAAGGCGTTACAAAGAAGTCGGCCTGAAGTTCCGATGCTTGGATCATGGAGGGGGACGCCTCAAGTGCAGTGACGATTGTGATCATCACTAGAAGTGTATGTGAAGATCCATGCATAGGCAATTGCGGTGGCGCAGAAGAGGACTGTGGTTGGGTCCATCATCCCCTCAGCGATTGCGAATTCCGGGGAAGGTGCAAGTGCTCAAAGGTTGAGCATCTTCCTATACGCCAGGAGTTCAACTCTGCTAGTGAGCATCGCTATGTCTGTGTACAGTGGAAGCGCTTGCTCCATGGAAGATGGGCACCAGGCAAAAAGAACCGGATGGACACTACTCTGGCGCGACGGTGCTCAACTGGATTCAAACAAAGGAGATCGTCCTCGCGTGGAACTTTCGGAGATGTCCTGATTCGCCTCACGAAAATTGCTGGGGGGGGGGGGCAAGGATCGCTATCGAAAGACTCTCACAGAAGAGCTAGCTCGTTGGGATCTGATGTGTGCGCCGAAGGATGACGAAGAATACGAAAAAGAGTGGCCGTACTCATGCGATCTTAGCGTTCTGGAAGGGCCACGTCAGGCATGGGCATACTGGAATTCTTCAGTCGGTATGTCCGGGATATGCTATTCAAGCATTGGATGTTGCCCTCACACGAGACAGTGGACTACCAAGATGATGATGATGATGATGATGATGATGATGATGATGGTGGTGGGATGGGCTACTATCTTGCGTATGGCAGACAGGAGCCAATGAAGTGTGAGGATATTGATATGCCGGCCGGATGTACTGCCAAGCCCTTGTATCTGACGACTGAAACGGTCTCGGTGTTCTTGAATGGAGGCAAATGTCTAAGGCGATCAGTTCCATGGCCATTGTGGTCAACTTGCTGCCAATCCAACAAACCTTATTGCAAGGAACGGGACCACATGTACCTAAGAATCCAGAGCAATGAGCAATGAGATAGCATGAATATGAGCCAATTTTCCCACCTCGCACTGTCATACATACCTCACAGTCTCATCGCACACTCTTAATTACCACGACTGGACCTTGCATTTGAGGTGAATACAACTTTTCTTCAAAGCCCTAGCGGTGCTCTGGTATTAGCTAGACAAGTTACAACCAATTCTACCGAAGTGATGGTTCACTTTTGTTTCACAATCCAAACACTGACAATCATCTGTATCAACACAACACCACACACCATTCAACCCAGCACCAACACCAACTCCTAACCCAACTCCAGTCCTCAAAACCGGCCACCTGGATGCAGATCGACATGTTCCTAACCCTTGACAGTCTGCTTCTTCGTCCTCTTCTTCGCGTCCCGCTCACGCTCCTTATCCAGGTACTTCCTCTGCTCATCCGCAGTCATGCGTCCGAGCTTCGCATCGCGCTGCTCCTTCTTGAGCTTGTCGGAGGCGAGCTTGCGCTCCTCGGCCTTCTCCTCGTCGTCGATCTTGCGAATCTTGGCGATCTGCTCCTCGCGCGTGGCTTTGATGCGGCGCAGGGCTTCCGGGCGGAAGTGCGCCTTCGACGCGAGGAAGTCGGGGAGTCGGATGAAGTACTGGAAGAGGGGGAGCGTGGAGTCGTAGGGCGTGCTGGCGGACTTGAGCTTCAGGGAGAGGTTGATGCGCTTGCGGGGGACGGTGTCGTCGAGTCTGGTTGATGGTGTTAGCAAGGGGTAAGAAGAGAGCAGGGTGGAAAGGGGAAGGGCGTACTTCTTGGGCTGATCCATGGGCTGATCGGTGATGACGAGGGCCTCGAAATCGTCGCCGGCGTCGGTGATGGCCTTGATGAGCTCGGGAGTGAGCATGGTGTCTGTGATTTCGGCGCTCTCGCTCATGACGGTGACCCAGAGGGGGAGCTTCGCGTGGTCCTTGCTTGCGGTGAGGGAGAGGTCGTAGCGGTCCTCGCGGAGGCGCTTCATGAGGTCCTTGTGCACAACGGCGAAGACGAAGCCATCGAAGGTGCTGTTGGCGACCTTCTCGCCGACACCTCTCGCGATGGCCGGAGCGATCTTGGCCTCCTGGCCGTCGAAGACGTACGCGGTGGCTTCCATGCGCTCGATGGGGACGGGCATGCTCTCGAAGAAGAGCGAGATGGCGAGCTCGCCGAAGCGCATCAAGGGATTGAAGCGCTTCGCGAGGGTCAACTTGAAGTCGACAAAGGCCACGTTCGCGCGGCCGGTGGCGTACGACGCGAACTCATCGGGCTTCTTCTCGCGCAGGAACGTCTCCGGGTTGACGAGCCCCACGGCGCTCACATCGTTGGCGCCCGCCTGGGGGCGCGTGTATCCGACCTGCGCGAACTCCTGCTGCAGGACAGGCGCATGCGACTTGATCCAGTGGTGGGCCTTGCTGCGGTTGCGGCGCGTGCCCCAGAGGTGTACGACGACGATGAGCAGGATGAAGGGCAGGATGTACAGCTCGAGCTTGAAGTCGTCGACCGAAGTGCGCTCCCACACGCGGTACCACGCCGTGTACGGGACCTGGCCGACCGTCGAGGTGGGTACGGCCGAGGCAGCGCCAACACTGGAAGCGAACGACACAGGCGAAGGGTCCGGTGCTCCTGCATAGTCGGCGAAGTCTACGATGCAAGATTAGCTACGCGTTCGTGGAGGTGTGCCAGGACCCAGGTCTGCGGGTCGCAGTCTGCGCGGGGGAAGACAGGGGCAGCGTACCATCGTCGCCGCCCGAGTGCGGCTGGGCGACCTTCTGCTGCTGGCCGCCAAAGAGCCCCTTTACGAAGTCGGCCATTGTGACAATGGATCGTGGGGATGTGGAGGTAGAGAAGAAGCTCGGTTCGGCACTCTGACGTTTTGGTGGTTCCGAAAGCTAGCTAACCGAACCCCCATCCCATAGCATTGGCACGCTCATGGCCCAAAGCACAGCTTGGAGAGGTCGATGCGGAGAGGAGTTAAGTTGCAGAGCTCTCAAGCAAGCTGTGTAGATCTAACGATCGAATGCATTGATATTGTTTCACCGACGTGAGAAGCGTGGGGACATGCAGTGATGTGAGTCGTCCCACCTGAGCACAGGCAAGATCACGAGATCTTTCAAACGTTGCGAAATAAGCACCACGGGTCGGACAAAATGCATATATGGTTGAGCTCATTGCGCGGAAAACAAAGGGAATCTATGCCATTGGTTCAAGTTCTGCTGACTGTTTGTACATTTGTGGCCGATGAACTACCCTCTCACGCTGCCCTTCACTGCTCACTCCTTCGTGTACAGAGCTTAGTTCTTGCCGAACCAGGTCTTGTGACCCTGTGATATGGGTAAGTATCATGCTCGTGCAGTGCACGGTGGGGAACATACGAGAACAAGGCGGCCCATCATGTACAAGCTGGAGCCGATGCTGGTGTAGAGGACGACCTTGTAGGCGGGAATCATCCACCTTCCGCGGGACTGTAGGGCTGTGTTAGCGGTCGTGGTCTTCCCCGGTCGGACAAGAGCTTCCAAAGGCAGGGCGTGAGACCCCCTCGCGGCCAAAGCCTGCCGTTCGCTCATGCCACTGAACCGTTGCGCAAAGCGGCACGCACCTTCATCCACAGGCGAACGCCGTCATGCTTCTGGTACTCCTTCTGGTACGCGGGGACACGGTTCTCGCGGTAGATCCAGCTGCGGGCGGTCAGTGACGAGCTTTGAGCGGGCGCGCAGAGGCAGCGGGAGCGGCTATCGCGGGCGCGGCGCGGGCGACAAGCAGGCCGGAAGCTGCAGGAAAGACGTACCCTGCCATTTTGAAGAGTGGAGAGGTTTCGCGGGTGTGGTGCGGGGACAATGGGTCGGTGGTGGTGGTGGTGAACTGTGAGGTGTGCATCGAACGACCCGAGGACGGTGCCAAGCGTTGGGTCCTCTTATGTCAGCGGGTTTTTCGAGCTGCATGCTTCGTCGTCAACACGGTTGCGCCTGCACTGCCAATGGCTTAATGCGCCCCTCTCGCTGCGCCGATTCATGCCACCGGCCTTGGACAGGCTCCTCGCCAGCCCGTCTGCGTTGAGACTCCTCCGCACCCTCGCCACTGCCCACGCACCGCCAACTGCGTGGCTGCACGCTGCCGAATGCGTCGCCTGCATCTGCCCTCGCCGTAGCTACGCAACCGGGCCGCCGGACGACGAGGGACCGCGATGGAGGCGCTGGAAGGAGCAAGAAGACCTGCGTCGCCATGTGAAAGAAAATCTCAAGGTCTTCAGACAGAGGAGGCACGAGCCAGAACGCGTCGAGAGCGTCCAGGAATTGGTACAGAGGCTGCAAGAGGCGGTGAGGAGCCAGGGGCGCGATGAAATCCTCAAAGAATGGATATTGCGCACTCGGATCGGCTTCGAGCTGCCTACGGACGATACACGAGAAGCCGAAGTCCTCTGGGGGACATTTATCAAGGACCCTCGGGTCGTTGTAGAGCTCCTTGCCTACGCTGCAGACCTTCGCAAAAGGACCGGCCATGTCTATCCGCGCCTGTACGAACTGTGCATAGCCCACTGGCTGCCCAAGCCGATGCATCATAGGCAGGCATTGGCATACCACCAGTTTATGCGGCGCGAGCTCCAGCTCGACCAACTACCGCTGCAACATTTGGTGCGAATCCTCAAAAGACGTTTGCAGCCCGCCATGTACGACACCCTCCTGGAAATTTACAAGGATAGCAGCGAAACGAATCTGTACGATGAAGTCGTTCCCCGGTTGAGACGTTTTCCTGCATGGGCTCTCGCCTGGCACGCAGCATGCATCTTGAAAGGTGATCTTCCTTCACCTGATGTCGCTGCCACTCCCATGGTCCGATCATTCATAGCTCACAATGCGACTTCTTCCATCCCCGAAGTACGCAAAAACGCTGCCGTTGCTGGAAGTTTGGGACTTGACGACAAAATGGACCAGGCCCTTCTGCGCCGTCTTCGCGGTCAGGACACAGCTCCTGTCCGTTTTGAGGATTCGTTCTGCGCCAGGATGTTCGCTACCAGAGCAGTTCCTCCTGAATCTGTCATCAGGGGGCTAGCTTTGGTAGGCGTGAACGAGATCGGGCCCCTGGCTGTACGTGCTATGGCGTCTAGGACAGATCCCATCTCTGAGCTGTCCCAGAGATTTGAAGAATTGAGAGCTTCAGGGATTGCGCTGCAGGGATGTGTATTTTCGTTGGCCTTGGAGAGTTTCGCTGAACAGAAACAACATCTCTTGGTGCAAAGCATGCTCGAAAGCGACCAGCATCCTGAAGTCTACGACAATGCAAAGCTTCAGACGGAGCTCCTCAATCACTACCTTGAACAGCATGACTGGAACCAGGCCCATCGCACGCTGGCGATCCTCAGTCTCTTCCATCAGCAGCGTGCAACGCGAGCCTGGAATCTGCTACTCCAATCCTACAGTGAAAGACGTTCCCCGAGCGGTATTGTGCAAACCTTGCAGAGTATGGCTCAATGCAAAATTGCCGTGGAATCGACCTCACTGGTCAAATTGAAGACTGACCTTCTCCCGTCCCGACATCGAGGGCACCATCCGGGTAGGCGTTCAGGTCGGCCAGCCGTGACATCTGACCGGCCCCGGACATTCGACGATCTGCGCTTCGTCGCACGTGTGTATCTGTTCATCCTGGAAAGGGACATGGCATATATTCATCCATTGAATTGGCGTGAGATATTGCGACGTTTTGGGATGGCTTACCGTTTGCGCGAGCTTCGACGTCTAGTCCAATGGCTTTGTTGCTGGTACACACCCCGAGGAGAAGAACTACTCAGCACAGTTCGCGAACCGGTTTTTTTGAACCCTGCTATCAAGAGGTCACGCTCCTTATTATCTGCAAGAGTAATAGAATCGAGGCCATTGGCGACTGGACATCAGATGAAAGGCCAGATGCATCGGAACCACCCCCTACGACTATTGTTTCCCGATTCTTTCAAACAAGCACTTGTTGTATGGGGCTTCAGAGCAGGACTTCTCTCCAACGCAACAGTCGAGCAGTCTTTGCTCACAGGTTCGAAAGACCTGGGTAGAGAAGGCAAGAAGCGCCATCGCCGCGCCCTCCGTCAAGCTCACATGGTTCAACGCCTAAGCTGGGACTCTGGTCTCAAGATGCTCACGGAACTCCGCGATTTAGGCCTACACGTTAGTTCCTCGCCGGTCGTCACAGCACTGAAGGTAGTGTTTGTCAATCTGTTTGGTCGAGGCCGATCTCGGAAGATACACAACCGCATGATGGAGGCCGCCAACAAGACTAGGTACGAGGAATACGTCCGGCGGGTGAACGAGATCTGGGGCAGACCATTGCTCGTGGAGCCAAGGATGTACGGCAGGTCCAACTCGCATTCTCTCATGTGGCATCCGAGGTTCGATCGCGTCGTTCCTAGAAGGAGCCACCTGAAACTCCAGGAGATTGTTTCTGACAATGCTGTCTATGCTCACCAGGGAGGATATGTACATCAATATGTACATGACAAATTGGAGCAGGAACCGGCACAATCCCCAGAGCAAGGTGATCCCCTTGCGCAGCACGCCGATCCTTCCGAAGACCCGGGGCTCCAACAGCTTCTCGCCACGTTCGAAGCGCAGACCAGAGCTATGAATCCTGATGCAGTCCCGCGACGAGAGAAGCCTGCCGCTACCCTGCCCGACTCAGCGACTAAGACTAGTTCTTCGACCTACGAGGACTGTGAACCCACTGCCGGAGAAGCAATGGATGATGAGCAGGAGGAGCGACGGTCTTAATTCATACTTGTATATATACCAATCTTACCATGGTGTACAATCAACGACCTGTAGAGATACCTTCCAAATTTGTACCATAGACACCGCCCCGCGCGCAAATGCAACCATGTATTATAGCTCCAATCGAATCGTCTCGTCCAAGATACACTGCCATGTGAAGACGTCCGACGGATGTAATCGGCTTTCCACCCAAACCGGTACTGTATCCTGAGCCTGCGGTCCCCTCCCCAAAGATGTGTCAGAGTGATTTCGGCGATGCTGTGATCTCGCTGTTACGCTCGTGATAGCTCCACGATGTCCGTCTGTAGACTTGGTCTGCCGAGCTGCACTGATAAGATAACACATCATCTCCGGCATACCGAGCTGCGCGTCTTATGCCCACCCTTCTCTCGTTTGCAGTTCTATGGAACCGCGGACAGTCTGCGAACGAGCGGGCGGTATTCTATCTATTGACACATCAAGATCGAGGACGGCGAGAGGAGTTGCTAGGGTGGGACTGCTGCTTTTTCCTTGCGTGGGAAGGGAGGGGTAGACGGAGAGGCTTTTGGGAGACATGAACAATGAATGCGAAGGACGAGGTCTTAGTCTGGGTACGCGCTTAGACATGGGCAGGTAGGTGTGTAGATGAGGTCGGTTTGGGGGTAAGGGTGGTCCGCGGATGAAGATGGTCTGCGTATGGGCATGGAGTGCTGTTCTTGAACAACTGTAGCCACAAGCTATATACGGTGTGTTACACCAGTCTGTATGATCAATATGTAGGCAGGTTGAACTTAGGCTTGTGTCTTAGCATTGAATGTGCGTTCTAAGGCCTAAATCTCTTGAAATCAATCTCTGAGTACCGTACTACTATGCATCAAACGCTTTCCAGTTGACACGAACGGATCCAAATACTCTGATCTTTCAGTTAGAAAGCCCTCGTGATTCGGTTGTTCAGGTGGGATATCAAGGGTGCCCCGCACCAGGTCGTTCGTCCGTGGCTTGGGAGAGATGAGCTTCAGACACTATGGGTTGTGGCACCCATGAGCGCGTCCCGCTTATTCTTCAACGACTGCAGAATCCCGACAAGGCCCTCGAATAAATAGGGGAAGCTTGGTGGAGGCTAGAATTTACGGAACCCTATGGCCACTTCATGCCATCAGGGCTTCCACAAGGTCGCATTTACGATTTCTTTCTGAGAGTCATGGTGGCTCGGTACGCTGGCACTTGGGGTGAGCAGATAGGTTTATGGCCCAGCGCGCAATCCATGTGAGGAGCTGTGACCATTCCATATCGAGTTGGCAATAGGAACATATGTGATCTTGCTGGACCAGGGGCGAGAGGCCTTTCTTGTTCAGGTGCCGATGTAGGACACAGGGGTTGATTTGAACCAGAACGCTCGTGTCCCCTTATTATCGGATTCCGGAAGAGTCGTGCCTGCAGTGGCGAGAGAGACGAGATTCAGCTACTGTAGGATGTGACTCCTGAACAGTGAGGGGAACCCGATCACATTAATGACGCTAGGCATCCAAAACTTCCCGAGAGAGTGTAGTACCAGTGACTTTGTGAGGGCTCATCTGATCAAGGCTTGTGCTAGGCTGCGTTCAACACTTTCTTTCGAGAGTCATGACGGCTCCGTGGAACATAGGGATATGCTACGAAAGGCAGGGGTCTCGCCGCGGAGGAGAGAGTGGGATGGTATGAAGATGCCAGCTACATTGAGCAAGGGCTCTGCGCTCTTCGATCTAGTTACCCGGTGCAGGAAGCCTAAGCCTTGTCGATCGTGCCTCCCATCGGGACGCGGGAGCGATGTGCTGGCTGCACGATCGTCCCGTTCTGGGCCCATATAAACAGACGCTCTGTATTCCCTCACGGTAACCTCAGTTCAGGCCTGTTGCCCTATCCGAATGATTTAAAGCCGTTTTGTTTCCATGATTTCCCAATGCTACGGTCGTGCTCTCGCTTATGACGACGTTCTCGTACTTCGTATCGCCCCATTACGTGATGGCTTCTAAGGTTCCATCAGGGTGCGTGTGGCTGCCACGTTCTCTTATCTCCCGCCCCTTATGTGGTGTGTCGTGCTCTTCGACCTAATCACTCCGTAGTTGCCATTCTAGACGTTTCGCTCGTATTTCTCCGTGGTGGGCGCAATTGCCGTCCACGCAGAGCAGCGGCGTCATCAATAATGGTCTGGCCCACGCCGCCCACGCGGCACGCTACCGATTCGCGAGGCAAGTATAGCGTACCAATCTGTCCCGTTTAGCCCACATGTCCTCGACGGGCATCGTCCTTGAGATGCGCCTTCAGCTCGCAGCCGGGAGGAGCAATCCACCTTATCCATCCAGTAGTGTTACGTCGATCGTCTGAAGTTCACCTCATCGTCCATGGTGTTCGTTTAGCCTTGCGCACCAGATATCTCCAGCACAGACTGGTGCGCTTTTTATATACTATAACAAATAATCAAGTTACCAGGAACTGGGTCTCGTGTGACTGATATCCAGATCCAGTCTGGGGTGTTATGCTAGTCCCCTTTGGCCGGGCACCTCTACTGCCGGATGCAGTCTTGCCCTGAATGGCAGCGCTGCCGAAACGTCTCCCTCAACGGAACATGCCATGCGCCAGAGAATTGGCTTCGTGTCTGACATGTCGCATCTCCGACATGCAAGCCTCTTGGAAGCCATCTAATGGCCGGTCAAGACTGGGAACGATGCAGGTGCACGACTTCAATTTACGTCTCTGACTCTGCCTGACCCTCTCCACACCGTCTACTCTGTACTGCGTAGCTTGGCCGCTCTGCTGGGTCGGCTGGATGGAGTCGATGGCCTTCGCGGAAGTCGGTTCAAGGGGCTGGAGGCGTCCACGATAACCCACAATAGGTGGGGATTACTGGAGAAGTGGCCCTTTTCGAGGTGGGCCGGCGGAAACGACGTACGGAGGCAGGTCCCCTTGATTCCCCATCCTCCCTTGATACCGGTGGAGGTGCGCCACAAGTGCCTACATATACAATACTCTCGAAGCGCCGAAGAACAGGTTGTCGGTGTCGGATCCTTTGATCGACAACGGGCATTTGGAAGATGCTCGCGGTCCAGCCTGACGGTGCCTCGATGCGTATCATTCATTCCACGCTAATTTGGCGCCTTTCGCAATCGTCCCCCACTAGTCCGATTGGCACAGAGCCGCACCCCTCCCCAATGCCACCACGCCCCTCGTACTTACTGGCACGTACGTGTGCCGTCGTTGCCGCGACCAAGCCACTATGTGCGGCCTGCATGCCAATAGAGTTTTTAGAGTCTTGGGGTAAGGCATATGCTCGCAGGGTCTGATGCTCCAATCTAGGACAATACGGGAAGGTAAACCAGGGTAATATCCTCAAACAAGAACGAGAAAAGCTCGTGAAGGTTACGATGCGATGTTCCGAGGTCAGCACGTTTCATGAGCGAGAAAGCGATCGGTCCCGGCCGAAGAGCGCAATTCTTCACTTTGCCCCTGGAACATTGGGTGATAGGCAGCGAGCGGGACTCGTAAAATTTGGTCTTCGAAAAGCAATTCCGTGAAGGGTTACGAAGCGATTATTGTGGGTAGCAATCATGTCCAACATGATTCCACCCCGGACGAACCGAACGCATTGGATGGCAACTCTCGGAGCAGATGCCGACTTTTCACGCCAGTGGGTTGATCTCAAACGAGGTCTCCCCCGGTTAAGAGGAGGCTAACGCTCAAGTGCCCCCGCTAGAGCACCCAGTGGCCTTCGTCCATGCAGGAACACGGCGTGAAGGCAAACCTACCAGAATAACGCCGACAGCTCACCGAGCGAATTTTCGCTGATTACGCAGGTGACACAACTTAATGTCAAGCGGCTGCGGCTCGTGCTTGACATTAGTTTCACGACCCTGTGCTGACAGACCGGACGGCTGAACATAAGGGTACCAGGATTTCCTCAGTTACAAGAGTACGTCACTCTAAATTCTCATCGACATCGTACTTGTCGATCATCGGCTTCGACAGGTGACCTTGGGCATACCTCAGCCGAACCCCAACGCAACACCAACAGCTGTTCACGCACCCCACGCAACCTCAAACGCAAGCCCCAAGCAACTTCGACCACAGCCCTGTTGGATCCTCCACCGCCTGCGACAACCTCCAATGCACCAGGATCCAACGTCCCGACCTTTATTGTAGACTCATTGTCTCTGACCGATCTTCTATCATTTTTCCCAACATAGTGCTATTTTTAATATATATTCGATAACCTTCAATGTTAGGCTGGTGAAGCCTCCTGTATCAACCACCACGACACCATGTCGAGACTCGAGCCAGAGTCTGGCATCTGGTATGCCACATGTTGGCTAGTGCTTATAACCCGCCTCATCTCCAGGAAGCTTCACCATGGCTCATGGAAGGCGCTGGGAACCGACGACTATCTAATTTGCGTTGCTATGGTAATTTCTACCTTGTGTTGAACATCGTCCCTCCGCTGACCCCTCAGATTTCGATGACTGTCTTAATGGGTGCAATGCACATCGTGGTGCGCAGCAGCAGCAACCTTATTGCTCCCGGTGAAGATATCTCAAAGTTTTCGGCAGATGAGATACAACGACGAATCTATGGATCTAAGCTGGTTTTGGTGGTGGAGCAAATGCAGTGCATCACCATCTGGCTTGTTAAAGCATGTCTGCTATTGATGTACAAGCGCATGACGTAAGTCCTGAATCCGCTGCGACGTGCACATTGCACTGCTGACTAGGCCTTTAGAGCGCTTCTCCCACAGCACAAGATCGTTATGATCGTCTCTATATATACAGCTCTTGGATTTGTAAGATTCTCAAATTGGTGCGTTTCGATCGGCGCCTAACATCTTACCACAGGTGGTCATGGAGATCCTTTACCTCGGCGTGTGGTGCCGGCCATTCAACCAGTACTGGGCCGTTCCTCCATCGAATCCCCAGTGCTCTGCGGCAACCAACCACCTCATTACAAACGCCGTTCTTAACATCTCCTCTGATATCATGATCATAGCGATCCCTATGCCCCTCCTGTTTAAGGTCAAGCTGCCGAAGAAAAACAAAGCGATATTGATTGGTATTTTCCTGATTGGAACTTTCAACGTAAGCATACACTTCGAGCAAAGTTGAGCGAAGTACTAATGATAGCAGATCGTCGCAGCTGTCCTGAACAAGTATTACTCCTTCTCACATCCATTCGGCGACGAGTGGACAGAGTGGTACCTCCGCGAGAGCTACACCGCCTTCCTTTGCGCGAATCTACCCCTCACGTACCCGCTCGTCCAGCGGATCTTCAGATTGAAGAGCTGGTCGCACAACTCTTACGACGGACGGTACCTATCCGGCTCCCTTCAACGATCTGCATGGCGATCAGGGGCCGTACGGTCGCAGCGAAAGTCTAGGATCGGGCTGAAGAGCAACCCCCAGCACGGAGGCATTTCCAAGACTGTTAGCGTCAACGTGTCCAATTCCAGGAGCATCCACAATCTAGAGAGGAGCGAGAGCGAAGAGAGGATATACGGGCCTCCCACGTCACGGATAGAGTTGGAGCAGAAGGCATTTGATGGAAGGACAGAGCAACATCTCTGGGTGCCGAGTGTCACGATTGAGATGGGTTCGACTAGCCCGACGAGTGCGAAGGCAGAGAGCATGACCACGACCGGGAGCATCAAGAGCCTAGACGAAGCGCACGTTAAGCAATAGCTGCTTTGACTTCTAATTCATAGACTTGCTCGTTTCAGCGCCTCAAATCTTTCCTTGTAGAGTTTACCATGCCATCGTGCACATCATCTTCTCAGTCTACAGCTTGCCGTTCAAGGTCTTGTTTCCAACGAAACAACCCCTGAAGAAGCCTTCGACACCATTGAAGTCGTCCAACGCTGTGACCTTTGAGACATGCTGATCCGGTCTAACAATGACGACTGCGCCGATGTCTCCATCAACACCATACTTTTCGTAAGCGTGGCCGTGCCCATGGTTGTAGTGTCCGTCGTCTATATATACCTTGTGAAGATCTCGTATCTTCCACTTCCCTCTGACCGGCCAGTAGTATCCGGGTATCTGCTCTTGCTGCGTCTCTAGGAACTTGCTCCTCAGGACCACAATTGGCTCGATGAGATCGTCAATATCTCCGCTGGCAGGTGTAAAGGTACGAGCGAGGGGTTCGAGGAATTGAGCAAGCTGCATATGTAAGCTCCCATTCCAATAATATCTTGCTTTCTGTCTTACCTTTTCTAGCCTCAACTTGTGGTCGGGGTTGTTTATGTCACCAGCGAATATAACAACGCGCCACCGCCCGTTGCTCTGCAACGCGCGCTGCAACTGCATCGCCTTACAGTCGCAAAACCGTATAACTTGAGCGCTCGGGAAGCGCATACCAACTGGGCACCCTTTTGCTAGTTCTTGTCTGCTGCCGTTCGCATCTGTCAATTCCGAGTCATCGTATTGTGCTGTGAAACCAGCCGTATACCGACCGCTCTTGATGAAGTACTCTGCGAACTCGCCAGGCCGCTCCTCCTTCGAGGAAAACTTCTTCGAGAAGACTCGGTCGAAGGCGATTAGGTCCGCGGCAGTCTTGGTCCGCTCGAGTACGTACGTGCGTAGTAGCGACTGCGGTGATAGACCAAGAAGGACAGACGCTAGCTTCCAGCCAAGATTATACCCGTCCTGCAGAGAGACGTTCATACCTTGGCCTGCCTTGGGTGAGTGTGTATGGCATGCATCGCCCATCAGAAAGACGCGATGGTCTTTGTGGAAGTTGTTGGCTATCCGTTGGCCTATGCTATATGCACTCCACCAGAACGTATCGGCGAAGTCTATCTTGTACGGAGCGAATATCTTCTTTGCCGTACTTTGGAGATCTTCTAGCTTGACGTCTTTCGCCCGTGAGCCGGGAGGTAACTGGAGGTAGAAGCGCACGAGTGAACCGCCTTCACGCGGAATAATTAGGATATTGCCAGATGATGAATGCAACGTGCTTTTTCTGCGTATATCCGGGAAGTCGGTCTGAGGATATATATCCATGACGCCCCAGACTGTGTCGGTAGTATCTCCGACCATCTCATAGCCTAGGCTTTTGCGTACAATGCTGTGAGCACCGTCGCAGCCCTGTCTATATTAGACCTCCATTTACTAGCAGACGTCAGGGGCAGACTTACTAGAACGTACTTCGCCAACCATGTTTCTTCTTTCCCATCTTTTTCTGCGACAACCTTGCAGCAATAACTCTGTGGATCCCCCACCAGCGCTTCATCAACTTCCACCTTCTTGATCTCGCACCCATACTCAATTCTCTTTTCACCACCACAAAGCTCATCCATCTTCCCCAGCATCAACCCATTCATTCTCGACTGGTTCAGAATGATATGCGGCATATGGCTCAATCCAACCTCAGTATCCATTGCTCTGCTTTTTCTTACAATGCCACCATTCCCATCGTCACCCCAGAAACATACTTCCAAGATGTGGTAGCCATCGCGGAGCAATTCTTCCGAAAGGCCAAACGATTCGTAGATCTCGACGGTGCGGCATTGAACACCGTCCGCCTGGCCAATTTCCATGGGGCCGGCTCGTCGCTCGAGCATCGTGAAGGGGATGCCATAGCGTGCAAGCCAGGTTCCGGCGAATATACCGGCCGAGCCGGAGCCGCATATCAGGACATCGGTTTTGTTGACCATTTCCAAGATATTCTCAGAGCAGTGACAATACTGGTTAGACTGAAAGAGAGAAAGACGAAGCAAGAACACTTCACCGAGTGATATTGAAGTTTCCACAACGCTACAGTAAATTCAAATATGCTGTGACAGGTTCGTACGAATTCAGAATTAAGCTTTTGATGGTGAGGTAACCAGGTGCCTATCCGAGCCCCGCGTTATAACCTGGAATACAATCACGGGAAAACGACAGGCTTGAAGGAGGGTGCACAGCCGATAACTCGGAAATAGCCCGATGCGGTATGCGTTGGATGTTGAGGTCGGATGCTTCGACGTAATCCGGCAGATGGCTCGGTTGCTGTCGCCCGCGGAGATGGCACGGAGATTGTGGGGTAATGTCGGATAATTGTGTAACGTTTCATCCTCTTATCAGGAACGTATACTGCTCATCCGCTCACAACAAAATGTTTTAAACATGCTTCGACGGCGTGATTAGAATCTTGACAACGTCCCAACCCGAACTGGAGAGACGGACATGTGCAGTACATCTGCACGTTGCCAGCAGGAAGGGTTTACGATAGCAATATAAAATCGTTTACATCTCCTCCATCCGGAGAAAAAGGCGCTCCGCAGTCGACCTGAATTGACATGGCCGAGATTCGACTTGTAACTCTACGTGCTTACCTGGATCGGGAAGGTAGCCATATAGGCAGCAGCGTTGTTACACAAGGTGGCTCAGCCCCGCCCACACGATCTGCGCATGTGTATAATTTGGCCATGACGATGATTAGATTACATCTCAGACTCAAAATCTCAAAATCGAGCATTACCTAAAGTGAAGCACTTTTCCTTTTCCGAGATGGTGGCATACGAATATCAGCCGCTCGACCTAAACGAAGCTCAAATTCGCTTGCTCTGCCTTGAACGATCCGACGACAGTGCAATCATCGCCAGCGTGGAGCGATTCAATTTTGATGACACTTTCCCTACGTACAAGGCCATCTCCTACACCTGGGGAGAGAATGTTAATGGTTGCATACTCCACATAGAAGGACGGATACTGCCGGTCGGGACCAATCTGTATCGTCTGTTGCAGATATTGCGGAACGAGGGGCACGGCTGGCTATGGATAGATCAGATCTGTATTGACCAGAGCAACACGAAGGAACGCAACCATCAAGTCCGAATGATGCACCAGATTTATACAAGAGCTACAGGGGTTATTGCATGGCTTGGTGATTCTGTTGATGGCAGTGATCTTGCGATGCAGTTTATCGCTGATACAGCGCACGAAGTTATACGAGCTTCTCCTGAGGACCATACAGATTCATCAATACAAAAGGGTACCCGAACGGCATTGATAAATCTTGCGCTAAGACCATACTGGTCAAGACTTTGGATACTACAAGAAGTGATTGCAGCTAAGAAAGTCGATCTGATGTGTGGTCAGAAGAGAGTTGATTGGTCTTGTTTTGAAAGATTCTTTGGAATTCATCGTCAATTCTACATGAATCACTACCCTGCATTCAAGAAAGCGCACACTATCGTCCTGGAAAGGTCCGGAAACCAGAGCAGAGCGCTCTTCTCCCTTCTACAGCGCTTTACTGATTGGCAATGTAAGGACACGAGGGACAAGATTTACGGCCTGACCGGGCTCGTGACTCATGAAATAGATCTCGTGGTAGACTACGAGAAGCCGGTAGAAATCGTGCTGCATGACGTTCTGACAGCTCTCCGAAAGCAATTGTCCGTTAACGACTACCCTTTCGATGTCAAGCTCTCTCAAGCCGGAATACTAAATAATCTGGCTCATCTGGCTATCCAATTAAGGATCAACCTTGCCGTTTTCTCGATAAGCGAGGCCCAACTGCTGGAGGGTGTACTTTCTCAAAGTGACAGGCTAAAGTTGGCAGAAATTCGGGAAATTTCGACTGAACTAGTAGGCAATAGTCCCGATGTTTCTATGGCTCTGGAAATACAACATTCCCGGGGAAGCGAGCGCCACGTAAATTGGCATGACCTAGTACCCAGTATAAGGAACCACAATGTGCTATTATTTTGGCTCGGAGAGCTGGATCCCCGCATAGCTCTGGACATGAGCGACCAACGGATCCAAGAGTTTTATTCATATTTACTCTTCTTCAAGGAAAGATTACCGAACACCCTACACATGAGCTTCCCAGCTACTTTAACCCCAAACGAACAACGTGCTGTAGGCGCATTGGCATTCCACATGGATCTATTATCGATGATAACCCGACGCCCCATTGGCACGAGGACCAGGATCCATGTTTTCAAGCAGGCAAGAGGAAAGAACGAGCTTCTAGAACAGCTCACGTCCGGTAGGGCATCCTTGCTGATCTGCACCTGCGGCGAGTGTACAGCAACGGGCGAAGATCCGGTAGCGGGTCCGGATCAAATTCCTCCACC
The DNA here is from genome assembly GCF_001642045.1 of Paraphaeosphaeria sporulosa. Taxonomy (NCBI): domain Eukaryota; kingdom Fungi; phylum Ascomycota; class Dothideomycetes; order Pleosporales; family Didymosphaeriaceae; genus Paraphaeosphaeria; species Paraphaeosphaeria sporulosa. The sequence continues at coordinate 1,583,961 of NW_017253367.1, forward strand.
CAGTATCCGAATCGGTTCATCCATCTGGTTTTCGACAAACAAGAGAGACTTCGATAGTGACAATACCATGAACGAGAGCTCCGAGCGCGGACTCTCTTATGAAGAGGTAGCGCAGCAGCACAGTTGTGTGCTGTTACGTACATATCGTGACATCAAGCGAAAAGTACATGTTTCCGACACACTTTGCAAGGGGTCAGAAACCAGGTCCATAGCACCTGGACGACTTCCCGCAAGATGAACTCTTCCAAATGTGTTCCTCTTCAGCAGTGCATTTCACAGTCGGGCAGCAGCTAGTTACACGGGGGCGCCCACACCGAGAACACTCTCACCCAGTAACCCACCAAGTCGAGATACACTCTCACCCAATGATCTCCCACTTAGCACCATACACATTGTCCGCCGACGTCTTCCCGCCCACCGCATTCCACGGCGCCTCAAGCAGATCCAGACTGTACGCTCCACCAATACTGCATCCAGGACACTTATCCACGATGGTCGCCTCGGCCGTACGCCCATCCGGCGCCGTCAATCGGACCTTCTTCCCGCAGTAGCTCTGCCAATTGGGCACGCTGGCGTCGAGCGAGACCATCCACGAGTTGGGGTCGTTCTCGAGATAGCGCGGGTCGGGGCCTGCGGAGGCGCACGCGCCGTAGTTGTTCGTGATGTGGCTGTTGGGGTAGTTTGTGACAGCCGAGAAGCGGATGTCGGAGTGGGTTTCGCCGAGGATGCCGGCTTCGACGAGGGTGGAGTTGTCAATGTTCCAGACCGGGGGGTGTTTGCGCTGGGGGAGGGCGCTGGTGGTTGTGAAGGGGCAGAGGAGGGCGAGGAGGGAGAGGATGGAGATGATGATGGAGTGCATCTTGGAAGAGTGGTCTTGGGCCTGGTATTGTTGGAAGGAGTAGTATTTGGTAGACAATCCAAAAGGCGGTTAGAATTGAAGTCACTCTAGAAAACAGACACTTACTCGGAATGAAGGATAGAATGAGTTGTGCTTCCTGTGAAAGTGAAGGTGGAGAGCACTCAGACTTGGGGAAAAGTCCTAGTCTCGGGGTTCGCAAGAGAGGCAAACGATTTCCAGTGGCTGTAGAGCTGATATTGCAAGATATCTCGGCAATTGGAGCAGGGCCCCTTCCTTTCATCCTTCTCTCGCAAATCCTACTTCGGACCCACGACATCCCCGGCCGCGGCTTCGCCCAACACTCGAGCTGTCATTTTGGCAGCCAGCAATCGCAATAGACTATCAAAAAGAAGGTGAGCAAGTTCTTTGGAAGAGCCAGCACGTCACGAAGACATGCCGGATGAACGTTGTACTCAAGGTTTTACGAATCGAAGGCTATCACTTGGCTTCAACAGCGAGCGGGCGAACGAGTTCAGTGGCACGAGAGCCGCGGACAACCACAGATGTCGGCCCTGACGATGACGCCTTCGACACAATGTTGGCGAACGTCTGCCGATAGGGCAGAAGACGACCCACAGCTAGTTGCCGCGCAGATAGCAAACGCACCGAGCGTCGACATACCGATCGGGTGTAGAACATGTGACAGTGCGGGGATTTCATCGTGTCAGAAGGTCCAATAGCTCGAAGGTAGAAAGCTGACGGCAGGACAATTGCGCTTGGTGCGACGCTGGACAGAAACTCCGGCTCAGTGATAGAAAGTCGAGCGTAAGAGGGAGTCAATGTCGCAAGCAGGTACCACAGGGCATCACAACCTTCATACTGGCGCCTGACCGCACTGGAATGCGCTATTGTCCGAATCGATGAAGCAAGTGAAGAAGAAGACCCAAAAGGGTTGTGGAGAAGGAAATTCAATTGCGCTACATACTCGTTGTCATATCGCACTCCTTATGCATACTCGGGATCTTATCAAATAGCTCGATGTTGTCCATGAATTCAGCGTCGTTCATATATCTCCACCTTCCCTAGGCAGTACTCGCCCAGCCTGGGATCAATCATACCGACATTGTGCGTAGTGGAGCGAGAGATGCCTCAAACCCGGCAAATATAGCTGCGGGCAGGAGGGAAAGAGATTTCCTCCTTGGGAGCAATCAGTCCATGCCAGGCGATACCGCCCGTGCAACCAGCGTTCCTAGGTTTACGTGTCAGCATGTCGCTAGCAGAATCAGCTCGCATGAGCGAGGGTTCACTTACTCGAAGAACCAGCAGGTTTTGCAGTCTTCATTCACCGCCCGGTAGGACGTCACACCGACATCCGGGTGAACCAAGCCGCATGTGTTCGCAACCAGGAAGACGTAGCTATCGGGCGTGGTGGTCAAGTAGGCGATACCGCAAGCCTTGCTAATTCCGTCAGCGACGACAGCTTCATTGGCGGTGCGGCGGTCGATTGAGTCGATAAGTGGACGCTGAGGGTCTCGCTTGTCGATTGAGTCCATGAGAGGATGCTGAGGGTCGCGGGTGTCGAGCTCGTCAATGAGCGGGCGCTGAGGATCACGGGCATCGATGCTGTCGATGAGCGGGCGCTGTGGGAGGGCCGTGACGGTAGTCACCACAGCGAGGAAGGAGAGAAGGTAGAAGTAAAGACGAGCCATCTTGTTGGATTGGCGGAAAGCAGGGTCTTTGCTAAAGTGGGTGTCGGATTGGTGTATCGGATAGTCTCTGATGGAGTGGGTATCGGGACTGGTGTGAGGCACTGGGAGTGTTTGGGGCGAGGGTTGTCTTTATATAGATAGAGAAGCGGCAGCGTGAGTGAAGGTGACAGGTGGTGCCGCTGAAAGAGACAGCGGCGGGCACGTGCTTGTGGCTCAAGTGCCTTCCTGTTCACTTGAGTGGAATCTGAAGGCGTGATCAGATCGCTCATTCCCAACGTAGGTGGGCCTAATCAAGGGTCTAAACGGGCACACGCAGGGCAAGGTCAAACAGAGCACAAAGGCAAGGCGTATATAAAAGCCGTATGTGAAGTCAAACACCATGTCATCAGTCATTTGCCTAGATATCTTTGCAGCTAGCCGAATACCTTCCCGATGCCCTGGCAGGTCTAAGTCAAGAAAGCCATACCCTCACACCTACTAACATAGCGCCCCTTTCCAAACGCCGCAGCCTCGCCACCAGTATCAATGCAATGGGTCAAACAAAGCAAAGCTTTCAATTGAGCGTCCAGCAGAAGTTGCCTCCACCGGCGCGCCTTGCGGAAACCCAGAACCACATCTAGCTCCGCGCAGTGCAAATGCAGGCGGGTGCGGCTTCCTGTTCGGAAAGAAGTCGATAGATAGAACAGGAGCAAGACCTAAGTCAGCAGAGGGTAACAGGGATGAAAGACGTGGGTCAATGGTGATAGGGAAAACAGCGGAGGGATCAGAAGATTGTCATCAACTGGTAATTAGGGGCAGCCGAAGACACGAGCCAGAGGATATTGGGGCAGGGCGCGTGAAAAGAGAACGCGACAAGTAGTGGGAGAGGCGCGCGTTCTTATGGTGGCTGGCGCGACGTCAGCACGGACGGCCACGTATAAGTATCGCAAGTTTGGAAGGAGGCAGGCTTGGAGGGTGGGCAACCAGGTGAAGGTGACAATGAAGGGTGACGAAGCGCGGGCTGTCGGTGCGACTGTCCGAAAGGAGGGACAAATGCACGTTAGGGGCGACCACGGCAATCTCGAGAACGGAGCATACAGATATGATAGCATCAGTGTTGTTCATTTTCTACATGCGCACAAGCAGCAGGCTCAGCTAACAGCTCTATGCGTCCTACGCACTATTGTCGCAAGCGGCCTTGTGCAGGTGCTGTTCAGCATTCCGACCCATCACGCGTTTTGAAGCGTTCCATGCCGGTGTTGTACAGTTCCCGTCCAGCACTAGCTTCTTGTAGAGGCAGTCACCAAGATTGTTGTTCTGCTTCACTCATCGTCGCGCAGCGAACCACTCGTTGGCCTCGGCCCATTGCTTCTTCTCTGACTCCTTCAGCGCACTGCCCGAGCTCTTCACTCCATCGTAGACTGCATCCCATAGCTCGCCAGCAGTGTGGAGGTCACCAACGAGGTCCGTGGCCTGCGGGAAGTATCGATTGGCCGCCGTCTCGCGAACGCGCTCCTTAGTCTCGGTCGCGGTGGGGTCCTTATCGGTGTACAATTCGTCGAGGTACGACTTGACGGCGATGCTAAGGGCACAATTGTTCGACAGGAGGAAGGGAAGACTGGCTATGTTAGTATGACCTACAGGTATTACTCTATGTGAACTTACTTCATGGCGATCTCCGAAAGGTTGGTAAGGTCACGCTTGGCGAAGGCACCCATAAACATGTGCGTTGCAGCAACCTCGACCAGATCGCGGAGAGTTTGTCGTACTAGGTTGACAATAGAGCCGTAGGCCAGCAAGTGCTGGCTGAGGGGTCCCGTAAACCCGATAGCCTTGTGCCGGAGGTTGCCAAGTCCTGCTACTCTTGACACGAGAAGGTTGAACTGTCTGTCCCTGGCTGCTTGCTGTTAATCGCTTTCCTTCATGTAGTGGATACACATACTCTCGCCGCGCATGGGAGCGCCGTTGTAAGGGAACATATCAAGTTCCCAGTTAAGAACACCCTGGCGGATGAGCTCGATCGCAACAACCGTAGCCTCCTCTAATTCTGACTTGCCCTGGAGCGCTGCAATGGCAGTCTTCAAAACCTTGCCCCATGCAGTAAGATTGTGGTTGTTGTCGATATATTCTCGAAGCGCGAGGAATCGCCAGATCGAGTTGTACAAAATCTCATCCGTCGTGCTGAGGGGCTATAAAGACTTAGCGGAGGCCCGGCCATGGGTGAATCTGCTTACATTGTTCACATCCTTCTTAGACACAGATTTTGTAACGAAGTCGGAGTCCTGGAGAGCTAGGATCGCAGAGCCGAGGTGACCGGCGGGCTTGACAAATCAGCATCGATATATAAAGTGGACCAACACCTTGTATACCTTGTACTTGGACACAACATCCTTGAAGGTGGCTTCCTTCACATTCCAGGTGTCCACACTCTTGCGCCACTCTGGCAGACCGTTCATGCTGATGGTAGTTGCTTGGTGCTTGCCAGTTTGATCTACCCTGAACCAGCATTTCAGGTCGATATCCTTGTGCTGATACCAGTTGTGAAGTGACGAGGATAACAGATTGATTGCCGTTGTGCGTAGTGGGGTGAGCTTGGTGCTGACCAAGTCCTGGTACGCAACGCCATCTCCACCATCGATTGGTGGTGCCTCCACGATCTCACTGGCCGCTCGCCAACTGAGGACACGCGAATTGATCAAGCCCCGCGACATGTAGTAGTAGACCTCGTCTGGTAAACGCTGCCCTATGAATTCGTACGAATCGTTAGGAAGCTGTCCTTCAAGCAAGGGTTGGATCTTGCCATCAGTTGTGAGGATAGGATGATGCTTCACAGCGAGACGAGCCTTGCGGTATCTATCCACATAGTTCGTCCGTTGAAAAATCGGATCATCGCGATTGTTCATCACTACCGCATGACCCGACCTGCCCTGACTCATGATCATCTCAATAGCCCCGCTGATCTTTGACACCTTGTTCCTGTTGTTGGGGCCGTCCAGATTGGGCAGTGTGGGGAGGAAGTGACTTCCAGCGAGCAGGCACGCGTCGACGAAGGTGTCGTCGGCGATGTCGGCATTTTGCACGTACTTCCTCAGGTCGGCAACGCATTTCCCGCGCTTTATCCACTTGAACACGCCCTCTTCAAGATCCCAAGAGGTGATGACTCGGTCGCAGTCGAAAAGGAGGACTTCAGACGACCCGGAAATAGCTTGGACTTTCTCTTCCCGCTCAAGGTAGGATAGCTACCATTTGTAAGCATAAAAACCGCGGCAATGCGGATGTTTACTGACCTGAGCCCATGCGCTGTATGGTGCGACCATGAAGGGAATCTTCTTCTTGGTCAAGACGGTCTGAAGTGCACCAAAGAGGTCTTCGGGGGTGACGTAGGCTACTGGCTGTCAGCTATTTCCAACAGATATGCGCGTACGGTTGACCTACGAGATTGGCCAAACTTGTGGACCGATTTCTCCGCCTCGTGACTGTCGTACAAATGCCACGCATTCGCATTGACTGCCGCACCCTCCTGCCTCGCCCTGAACGGGTCATCCTGCTTGGCAATGTCGAGGCCGCTGAAGACGAAGAACGGCTCTATTTGCAAAGTCGCAAATTTGTCGAGATCCTCCTCAATGTGCAGCCAAAAGCCCAGTGGCAGACCGCCCAGTGCAGGTACAAGCGGTTCGGAGATGCTTTTGCGATTGAGAAGGCGGTGGTCGAGGTAATGGGCCGCTTCGATGCCGACGCGAAGACCGCGCAGGTCTTCCAGCTGCGACGCTTCGCCGATTGTGTTATTCCATGTCTGGAAGTCGCGAATCATATTGCGCGGTGCGGAGAGGGCGCGGGGGTGTCGTCAGTGTGCGCAGGAGACTTTTGGAGCGGTGCGCCCCATGCAAGGGAAGAGGGCGGCTGGGATGCGGGAAGTCTGTCTCCTGGTCAAAGAGGAGGTTTGGGAAGAAAGATACGACGGGCGGTGGTTTTACAAGTTGCTGTGGTCGTGAGACCCTGGAGCTCCAAACAATTGCACCAGCTCCCGCACTACGCCTGGACCGTGCATATCGCCTAGCCACAAGCTGTTTGGTGCGAGCGGGAACCCCTCCATTGGCCCAGTTCTGTTACACAGACTCGCAACTTCTCGAGTTATATTCTGATAGTAGATTCGCAGAAATACTGTGAAGTTTAAGCCACCTCTGGATCGCACAATAGGACGTGTATTACTGAATCTCCAATCTGTTTATGTCTTAGTTCTGAGCATCTAGAGAATCACCTCTGAGCATCTTCGTTAGTTCTTATCTACTATCACGCCGCCATCGTCACGATTCTACACTCCCATAACATCAAACCTCAAAATGCCACAACCAGACCCAAAAGACCCCAACATACCCATAATCGACATCTCCTCCCAAGCCCCAGATGTCGCACAACAAGTTCTTTCCGCCGCCTCAACCCACGGCTTCCTCTTCGTCCAACAAGACGACTCCCTCCTCCCCCGAGCACAAGTCAACGCCATGTTCGCCCTCTCCGCGCAATTCTTCTCACAACCCGTTGCCCGAAAGTCCACACACGCTATCCACTCCGCAGCTGCCGGCGGCATTAATCGCGGCTGGGTCACCATGGCCGGCGAAGCGCTCGACCCCTCACATCCAGGCGATCCCAAAGAAGCATTCAACATTTCACCGCCGCATCCAGAGCTGCAGCCCCTGCCGTCCCCGCTCTCGGACTCGTCCGCTGAAATTAGAAAGTTCCTGGACTCGTGCCATGCAATTTGTACCCGGATCCTCACGCTGCTTGGAACCGCTTTGCAGATCGAAGAGAAGGAGGGAGGAGAGCGGTGGCTCGCAGACCGACACAACGAATCCAAAGGTCCAAGCGGCACCACCTTCCGCATGCTGTACTACCCGAAGATGCACGCGGACGGCGCAACACCGACTTCATCGATCCGCGCAGGCGCGCACTCCGACTACGGGAGCATAACTCTGCTCTTCCGGCTGCCCGGCCAGCCCGGTCTCGAGATCCTCAAGCCCGACCAGACGTGGGCGCCTGTGCCCGTGAATCCATCTCCCGACCTAGTAACCCCGCCCATCCTGGTCAATATAGGGGATTTGCTGAGTTTCTGGACGAACGGGATGTTGAAGAGCACCGTGCATCGTGTGACGTTCAGCGGTAGGGAGGAGCGGTATAGCATGGCTTACTTTTGCCACCCGTTGGATTCGGCGAGGCTGGAAGCTGTCCCGAGTGAGGTAATTGAGGCGTTTGGGGACAAAGGGGCGGAAGAGCTGAAGAGTCAGAGGGAGAGGCTGGGGCTGGGTGGGAGTGGAGGGGGCGAGGTATTGACGGCGAAGGAACATTTGGATCGGAGATTAAAGGTTACGTATGGGCTGAAAGACTGATGGCTGCGAGGCTGTTCCTTGGACACAGCTTTCTTCAGACAAGCGACAAGAACGACAATTGTTTCTTGGCATCCTATGATCGTCACACCGTTCTGGAAGGTGACAATCGGACAGCTAGCGTGGTGTAATCACTTGTAATGGCATGCATTTGCATCTGTAGTATTCGAACGCCTTGCTATGCCGTGTGCATGAACGCCGTTGCTATGCCTCGATCGCTTTACAGAATTAGTCTCATCATTACTCAAAACGACAGATCTCTCCATGACTATGACTTCCTCCACATTATCTTCTCTTCCTGCTCGCTCTGCCCATGCTTAGTGATGTATCAGTCACCGCGTCCTTAACAGCCCTTGTCTCTTGAATAGCAGGCGATTCGGTCGCGAGATTCCCCCCAATCGCCCGAATCATCTTCTCCCTCGCCCTCTGCGCTCCAGGCGAGTCCCACCCAAGCATCTGACTCGGCTCCGGCGGCTTGAAAGCTTCCAGCACATGACCGTCTTCCTCACCCATCTCTTCTTCTTCAACGACCCTGGCCGAAGATGGTCGGGAGAGCGGGTCATCAGCAGTTGAAGTGTTTGAGCGTCCAGACTGCGCACGGCCCAGTGGACGCCGTCTCCGTCGGCCTTTCTCTTCTTCTTTCTCCAGGGGAACAGACATTTTCCGATTCGCAAGTAATTTTGACATGATGTCGGAATAGTCTTTCTCTGGGGGCGGTGCGATCGGTGCCTCGGCTTCGGCTGGACGTTCGGTATCAGGCGGGATGACGGAGTCTGGGGACGGCTGTCTGACGAGCTTAGTGTTCCGCTGTGCCGGCGCCGGCTTCCCGGATGGGTCTGCTGGTTTGGAGAACGTTGCTGAATCGGTGGATGAAGTAGAGCGCTTGCGTGGAGAGTTTACGTCTACATCCTGTAGAGGGAGCGAGGCTGTGCCGTCATAGCTCTCCGAAAATTGCGCAGCCTGTTCAAATGCTAAGCTAGATGGTTTAGATTGACTGTTAGTTGTGTTTGGATTCGTGGACGAGCCCTCAGTAGACGGAGTTGGAGGTCCAGACGCTGATAGCTCCAGTGCCCCCGGACGTCGTGAATTGCTCCGAGTATCGAAACCCAGCCGACCCTTTTGGGCCTTTTTCTGTTGGAGCTTGATGCTATCCTCTTTCGAAAGAGGCGCAGTGGGCACAACCTTGTTTGAAGAATCATTCGGCTTCCGTCTCAGCTGCGGTGACTGTGATGGAACAGCCTTGAGTAGATACGCATCAAAGGGCTGAGCCTCAAAGCTTGTTATGCAAGACCATAGCCAATCCGCATGCACTACAGGTATATGTTTGTCGGCAGCATATTTCAACTTATCACGGTTTGGCTTGTCATTGCGGCAGACCAAGACCGATACTTTTGGCGACAAGATCTCGTCGTATGTTCCCCCTACAACAATTAGCGACACTCAATACATGCAAGGTTTATTTCCGTACCGAACATTGCCACTGCCTTCGTGACATGCAATAACTCGATTCCCGTGAAGCCGGTTGAATTAATTGTAAGACCTGCTAACCCTGCATAACATTAGTGCACTAACATCATCCGACGAGGGGTCAACGCACTGCTAATGCTGAGTCTATCGAATGGCTTACACAGAACGAAGTCTGTGGGGTCCACTAGGCATTTCCCGTGGAGGCAGCGCTCGACCCACCAATTAGTCACCATCGACATGGCTCCGGCAGCATCCGGAAGTGATGTGAGGTCAGGTTGAACATCGTGAGGAACTAACACGAAACCTTCGCCGAGGTCATCCGCAGCGAACTTCTCTAATTCCGCTGCATCACAGACCACTACAGCTCCATTACTGTCTAGATGCTCTCGTAGGATGTTGGTCTGCTTCTGAGTGAGCGCTGGAAACCATTGTAGCTATTTTGTCAGCAGATACGTACTTTATTTTTATCAAAGCCGCGTAAAAAGACTACTCGGCCTGAGAATATCCCATCATGGTCGTCTGAGAAAGGGCCGCGAGGGCGCGATGCAGGGTCTTTCCTTGGCTGCATGCCATCGCGTGACTCAACTACTGGCGTGGTACGGTGTTCGATTTCGGGCTGCCGGTCTGGCTGAGCGATACTGTCTTCGGTCCAGTCGTCTCCGTCGTCAGGTTTCTTCTCCAAGCCTCCGGAGGTGATCCCAGCCCATAAGGCTTCGGTCTGACCACTGAGGCGGGTACTTGCAGCACGTCGCAGCTTTCGTCGTGAAGGATTGAGGATCGGTTCGACTTGCTCAGCTGCTCGCATGCGCTTCCCAAGCATGGGTGAGGTACTCCTACGTCGGTCCCACGCCCCAACGCCCCGCTCGTCTACCGCCATTGTAGGATGATAATAGGCCTCATCTAGGGCCATGCCACGTTCGCAGCTCTGCTCGAACCATTCCCATGTGACAATCTTCATGCGCCAGTTGACGGCGTGCTCATACTTGCTTCCCGACGGGTGGGCTGCGACAAGATGCGTGACGGCCTTTGTTAGATCGCCGTGGTACTCGGCGCCATTTTTTGTGACCGTTTCCTGTATGTATTTGCGTTGTTCGGCTGTTGACAATCAGCACATGACCCCCTCGATGAGCGTCGCAGTCGTACGATTGTCAAAGCCAGTCAGGCATATCCTGAGGCCGTAGAAGGGTGGCAACCTCCACTGCTCCTCAACTTCCAATACGTTTACGTCTTCACCTGTCATCCAGACCTTCTGCACTGCATGTATCCATTCCGGAAAAAGGACCTTGACGTCTTCGCGTGCCTTTGCGACATAGCGATACTTGGCGCTATTGGTGTTGCCGACTACAAGATGGGTGACATCTGAGGTGAGGTCGAGTTTGACTTGCGCGCCCATCTGCGCACCAATGACTGAGAGTTCTGTCTATGGCATTGCATTAGCGACAATATCGAGACTCGAGTCGGTGGAGCGGGATGCGTACACGCTGCTCTGGGGCGACGGAGGTAAAGCACAGAATGGCCCCGGCGAGGGGCATCTGGCTGGTGCCTGCTTGGAGTCAGCTAGATGTTGCTATAACATGCTGTGAAATGCCTTTACCGTATGCCCCGGTGATTGTGCTCATTGCGCGGAAAGATGCATGGGGTGGCCCATCACGTCGCGTGCCCTAGGCTGTTTGCACTGTCAAGTCGCGTCCGGCGCCAAGGACACGCGTTGCGGGGGCACGTGATCGCTTGGGCCATTAATGTTCCGGAGGCACCATCAAGCGAGATCTTGCTGCAAGATCTGAGCCGTGCCTGCTTGCTACACGGCCCCCTTTGCGCACTGTTGTGCGCCTTTGATTTGATGACGATAATCCAGGACTACTGCGCGGAGCTGTCATGATGAGCCGTCAAGGAGGTTCCCTCCTCCATTGCACTTTGACGATGCCCAAGAGCGCAGCACGTCGCCGATGTTTTTCGCTGTCGATCTCCGCACGTCTTCCATCGCAGGATCGGTATGGGGCAGCCTATTCGAGATGTCCAGACCGCCGATCACTTACGCCATTTGGTTCTCTGCCAACATGTGGTCGCCCAACCTGGCATTGTCGAGCACGGAAATAAAACATGATTTGCTATCGCTCACTTGCCCTGCCCTGGGCAGCACTCTGCGCCTCGCTGCCAGAGCAGCCCAGAGAAAGGCATGTCATGATCATGACTTGTGTGTGCATCGGTGCCGTGGCTGATACGCGCACTCGCAGCCCGCAAGAGATGATGTGCGGCTGCCCAGCGTGGCTCAGTCAGATGTCTTCGTCAGCCAGGAATCTCGACTCGCGCAGACACTGCACAGCAACGGCGTCGATGGGAGTGGCGTCCGACGCCCTCCCAGAGGCCCAAGGTACCGCAACTTGCACGTCGAGTACAGTAATCCGGCGCATGCGGACGCTAGCCCGGAGATGCTGGCACCAAATAGACAGTGCGCGCGCTTGAAATCTCAAACCGTGACGTACTGTTGGCAGCACGGTTATCCGGCGCCTCCATCTGCGGCCGTCTCACGCTTGCAGTAAAAAAGACGCACAATGCCTGCGTCCGCGGTGCATCCGCCGCCGTCAGTGCCGTGGTGTTCTGGCCGCAGCAAGCACCTGCGATCCTGACGCGGCCGTTAGTCTCCAGCGCCCCTGCCCTTTCCAACCCCACACTGCGTCATCTGTCCTGCGCGACGACAACCCTGTGCCCTGGTTCGAAAGACCTTTCCAACGGCCCAGTTTCGGCGTCCCTTTAATTGCAGGCCCTGGTCATCCGATGCGCGGTCTGACTGATGCCCTTTCGTCGCCGCCAACTCATCACCCAACCCCAGGGTCTTCCCGCACGCTTCCGCACCCAACGCCTGATCGCTGCACCAACTGCGTCTCCTGTCCTCCTTAAATCCGGATAGTACCAGGTCTATGGCACTACGCTGAGTACATTTTGAAGTGAGTCCCTGTCTTATTTTGTTTGGGTCCCTTTGTTCGGCAAGGAGCGTTGGACTGCAACCCCTTCCCAAAACATCCTCTACCCCAGGACATGGCATTGCAACCGTAGCCAGGATCTACTTTGTACACCGCTCTGCACTTTGATGAGCTGTCGCACAAACAAAAGCAGCCATCCTGCCCACACATGCTCCTCTCGTCACCGCAGTTGCTTCTTGGCCGACTCCTCTATGTCTTGCTGTTCCGCTGTTGCCCTCGGCCCCGCCTGAACACACCGCTTACCCACCATGACAGCTACTGGAGATTACCTCCCCATCTACACAGACCGCGGACACCTCTCGTATATACCCGACCACCTACACGACCCAGAAAGCACACGTCGCCGCCTCTTCCAAGGCCGCAATCGCAGACCCCACCGCATTCACATTGCGCGCGTGGCACCTGATCCTCTACTCTTCAGACGCCGAACCACCACCAAATCCTACATATTCGAAAAGCTGGCAGGCCCACGCGACAACGCCAAACGTTTCCTTCGGTCCTTCATTGACTCGCGCTTTGCGAACCCTCCCCCATTGCCCGACGTTGGCACTACGCCCCGATCCTCGACGAGTGGTGCGAGTACTCCCAACGCGTCCCCACCTGAAAGTAGGAGGTGGTCAGTTGCGACCGGCGAGATGAGATCTACCCCGAGAGGCTCCATTGGCCTCAGTGCCGTGGGCGGCCCTCGACCCGCATTGGTGGAGAGCCATCGATCGTCCGCGAGGTCGTCAGTAAAGAGCATGATGAGCAGTAGTGTAAAGACACTGGCTGAGGATAAACCATTGGCGTCTGGAAATGGTGTCAGTGTTGGTGTCACACTCACCGAGCCTGTGCTCTTCCTGCAGGGCTTCGAGCAGTCTGATTCGTCGGATCGTAGCACAGCTATGCTTCGTGGAACACTCAACCTCAAGATCACGAAGCCGACCAAGATCAAGGCCATCACGCTCAAGTTCCGTGGAAAGGCTCTGACGAAATGGCCTGAGGGTAAGCGCAAAGTTGGCAAACAGTGAACATGCATGTTCTAACATCCACAGGTATCCCTCCCAAGAAGACCGAGTTTGAAGAAATCGATACCATTATGAGCCACACTTGGCCCTTCTTCAACGCTCAATTCCCCACTGCCGAGGCTGGGACAGGCGCGGATCAAGTTGAATTGTTCAAAGGCTCATCCACGAATCTCCAAGCCTCAAGGCCTGGGTCGACAAACTCGCCCAATGCGTCATCTACAAATTTGAGTACCAAGGAAGCGAAACGTTTGTCTCTCCAGGTAAATCAATCGCGCAGTTTCGGTAAAGGCGAATCACCGTCAGGTGGACCAACTGTCGCACAAAAAGGCTACCGAAGCTTCAACCCTGGAACATACATGTACAACTTTGAGTTACCACTGGACAGCCACCTACCGGAGACGATTGATGTTGAGCTCGGCTCCGTCAAGTATGAACTTGAGGCGACGATTGAGCGTGCGGGGGCTTTTCGTGCTAATCTCGTTGGGACTAAAGAGGTGACTCTCATTCGCGCTCCAGCAGAAGGCTCGCTAGAGCAAGTCGAACCGATAGCCATTAGCCGAAGCTGGGAAGATCAATTACATTACGACATTGTCATATCCGGCAAATCTTTCCCGCTTGGAGCTCAAGTACCGATCGCTTTCAAGCTGACACCGCTTGCAAAAGTTCAATGCCACAGGATCAAAGTTCTTGTTACCGAGAATGTCGAGTATTTCTGCTCCAACAAGCGCGTTCACCGGATGGAACCGGTTCGGAAAGTGCAGCTCTTCGAAAAGCGAGCAGATGGCCCTGCGACTAGCACATTCCCCGGAAGCACTATGCGAATCGTATCTGGAGGTGGTGTTCCGTATGACCAGAGAGCAGCTGCTTCACGTGGAGAAGATGTTACAGTTCAAGACCCAACCAATCTGCTAGGCGACCTATCGACTGGAGATGCCAACATTGGACCTACAGAGATGGAATTCAATGTTCAATTGCCAAGCTGCCACAACATGAGGGAGAAAGACAAGGCCAGCAGGCTCCACTTTGACACAACATACCAGAACATACAGGTACATCATTGGATCAAGATTGTAATGCGGCTTTCAAAACCGGACGCGAACGACCCAACAAAGCGACGTCACTTTGAAATTTCTATCGACTCGCCGTTCCATATCCTTTCTTGCCAAGCTACGCAGGCAAACACCGCTCTTCCTGCCTACAGTTCTCCCGAAGCTCCGAACGCAGACCACCAGATGCCGCAATGTGGATGTCCAGGTGCGCCTGTGCGGCGTACTTCACCTCCCTCGATTGTGCCAACACTGGGCTCTATGGGACGCTCAAGAGACAACTCAGAGCTCTCGATCCCTAGCCCAGCGCTTGCACGACCCCAGGCAGCCCACATTGGTGGCCCAACGGATACTCAATTACAACGGCCAATGCATCTTCTACGAGCACCTTCGTTCAATCCACCGCCCTTCGAGGAGGAGGAACCCCCACCACCACTGGAGACGCCTCCCCCGCTTTACGAAACTATTGCTTCACCGACGCACGGATTGGCGGATTACTTTTCCAGATTATCAGCATACGACGATGACAGCGAAGGCGAGTCTGGGGACGGTACAGGCGGGCGCAGTCGAGTCGAAATCCCTCTAACGCCAGGAAGCCGTATTCACAGCCGATCTCTGGACGAGCGGCGAACTTGGCTGCCGGTCGGCAACTGACAGGCCAATAATGACATTTACTCATGACGACACGACCCCGGAATGTAAAAAGGAGGATCTTGGTACGGTCATTCAAACGGCCAAAGCATTGCATAATTTTTTTCAGTGGTGTTTCTCGTGACACTTGCTCGGATAGGCGTCATTTCTGTTTTGTTTGCTTCTTGCTCATGTTTTGCATCCGGGCTAGTTCCGGAGGTGTTCAGGTGGGTATATCCCAGTACTGTCGTTTGCATAGGCAACGTGCTTTCGGGTCCCGGGTGGGATTGCATGGATCTTGACCGGTGACAAGGGGTTTGACAAGGAAGTGTTGATTGTATCTATTCAGTGCTTCGCTTTTGGGGCTGGCGGATGCTGTGTTTAACATGGCGGCGTCCGTGTATATAGCGCTTCGCATGTCAATATCGTCTTCAGCACTACAGCTTCTATGTGCCCGTACATGTTTCTCTATGTGCGTTGGTTGGCTTCTATCCACTCCACGTGATCACGTGCTTCTCTAGAACCCGTGCACCAGAGCCTCCAGCTACTGCTGGCGCGGCGCACCCCACGCCAGCGCCCAACAGCACTCGCCTGATTCGTGGGCGATAGCATGACGCATCTTTTGGCTGCAGTCGTTATGCAGTTGCCGTGCAGTCTGCTTGCAGCGCAAGCATTGTGTGATGCGACGAGACTTCGCGAGCCGTAGATTCAGCAACGGTCGGCCAGTTGCGCCAGGTGCACGTGGGCAACGCCGCAGCCATGGACGAGAACGAATGCAGGTGTTTCGTTTCCCGCGCCCGTCGAGGTTTCCTACTTGGCGCTCGGCTCGCTAGTGCCGGCTGGGCAAGCGGAGAGAGATTGACGAGGCCTCAAGCTTCGCTTTGGAGTGTCTTCTGGGGGGCAAGCTTCGAGTTGTGGGACGCATGTGTTGCTTGTAGAATGTTAGTGCCGTGTTCCGGCTGCGCAGTTGCTTGCCTGTCTTGTCTTTCCATGGCGGAGAAGCATGTTTCTGCGTGGGGCGCTCGGCGGATGAGAAGGTGGAGCGGGCAACTAAGCGGAGCGTCAGCCAAGTGCGCGCCCAGAGTGAAGGGAAACGCTAGTATTAAACCATGGCCGCCATCCCGCGCTTTCGTCACCCATATCTGCTGCAGATTCTGCGCTCCGAGCCCTCTCCAGCGCGCCCTCCGACCTCCAAAGAGCCCAGTGTCGCGCATTGGAGTGCATTGTCCCCGTTTTGCGTGTGCAGCGCGACGATTCAAGGTTCCGCAACCGGTAGCGACCCAAGCAGAGGGCAAGAAAGGCACCTCGAGGCTTTTCCGTCCCAAGCTTCCAGCGTGCCACGGCAGTGGATAGCTCGCCTTAGCTTCCGTAAGCTTTCCGACCATTTTCGCCAGCATCATCCTTTGCCTCTGGTTGCGCAACTGAGACTGACCACTGCTCTTTCTCAGAGCACCGCGGCCCGCGCTTTCCACTCCCACCGCCTCGTCCTACTGGAACAGAAAGAGCCTCCACGGCACTTTGACAGGCGGGCGACTGGGCGATTACATACATGCCTACCGCGAAGGCTTCACCTTCCAACCGCGCGAGCAGCCGAACCTCTGCACCCTCAGATATCGGCGCCGACGTCATCTTGCCCAGATAAGCCGTCTGCACTCGTTTGCATTCCCACCCTTCACAGTCTTTATTCTAGAAGACCTTGAACGCCTGCCGCTCGAGTGCGACCGTTCCACCGAGTACCACTCGCCGTCCATCCGGGACAAGAGTCCGGATACACATACCCTCGATAGACTTTCACAAGACGCGACACCATGGCGTGGGACCACCTTTCCATAACCAAGCCGCACTTGGTGTACCTCATCCTCGGCGGCTTCACGAGCCTGTTCATGTTGTGCTCGTCCGTCATCAAAGAGCGGCTATACATTGGCGAAGCTACCGTCGCAACACTATGCGGTATCATATTCGGCCCGCACGCTGCAGACCTCATCAATCCGAGAGAATGGGGTAATGTCGACCTGATCACGTTAGAGTTTTCTCGCATTGTCCTCGTTGTACAATGTTTCGCCGTCGGTGTCGAATTGCCCCGCGCATACATGGAGAAGCATTGGAAGTCAGTCACGCTCCTTTTGATTCCGGTCATGACATTTGGCTGGCTGATCACGAGCCTGTTCATTTGGTGGATGTTTGGGAGCCATCTGAACTGGCTCGACAGTCTTTGCGTCGCCGCCTGTGTCACTGCCACCGACCCTGTCCTAGCTTCCTCCGTCGTTGGAAAGGGAAAGTTCGCAAAGCGTGTACCCAAACATTTGCGAGATTTGCTCTCTGCCGAGTCTGGTTGCAACGACGGCATGGCCTTCCCATTCGTATACCTGGCCATCTACATCATTCGCTATCACCATCACCCCAATGAGGTGGCCCTCCATTGGTTTTGCTACACCATTCTATACGAATGTGTCTTTGGTGCCTTTTACGGGGTCTGCGTCGGCTATGGAGCTCGTCGTGCTATACGATATGCACACGACCGCGACTTAGTCGACCGTGAGAGTTTCCTCGTATTCTATTTCGTCCTGGCCCTGTTCTGCGCTGGTTCCGGAAGTCTGCTTGGTATGGACGATCTGCTTGTTGGATTTGCCTGCGGAGTTGGCTTTTCCAACGATGGCTGGTTTCTCGAAAAGACAGAGGAGTCGCACGTGTCCAACGTTATTGACTTGTTAATTAACTTGGCATTTTTCGTTTACTTTGGCACCATCATACCGTGGGAGCAATTCAACTCGGACGTTCTCGGAATCACGCCCTGGAGACTGGTCGTGCTCGGTCTGCTCGTCCTATTCTTCCGCCGTATACCAATCATGCTTGCACTTAAGCCTCTTATTCCGGACATCAAAACTTGGCGAGAGGCGCTTTTCGCTGGACACTTTGGTCCCATAGGAGTCGGCGGTTTGTTTGTTGCCATCCTGGCAAGAGCAGAACTGGAGACTAAGGAAACGACACCGCTCTCCGATATACCTCCACCAGGATTTCCGCATCGCAATGTCATCGAACTGATTTGGCCTATTACGTGTTTCCTAGTCATTTGTAGTATCCTAGTGCACGGAAGCTCGATAGCAGTATTCACGCTCGGAAAGCACATCAATACGTTGACGATTTCCTTGTCCTACACCACAGCAAACGAGGACGGACCGAGTTGGATGGATCGTCTACCGCGTATCCAGTCGCGTTCCAAGTCCTCTATGTCCCTTGGTCGCCGACCATCTGAATCCTCGCTCGATGAAAAGGACACCACTGGACCTGATGGATTACCGACTGCATTCCTGCGGCGCCAAAGAGAAGATGAAGGAACAAGCCGTGCCAGTTCCCTGCGACCTTCTGCGCGCCGCAGGGGCCGCGGCTGGGACAATGGACGCGGTCCAGGTGGACCAATCTCGGCGTCAGCAATTGCGCCTAACAGAGGAAACCGCGATCCATATGAAACCACGTCACCATTGCAAGAGCGAGATTCGGATACCCTCGCTGGACCGAGTGACGAATCACCGGAGGGATCTGCGACCGCTAGGGAGAAAGGAAGGACCATGTCAGAAGAGGAGATATATCAAGAAGGAGACAAGACCGTGATTGAGGACGAAGAGGGTAACGTTCTAGGTATTCGTGAGAGTGGCGCAAACGAAGACTCAGCAGAGCGGCTGCAACGTGACAACCAAGAAGCTATACGGCTTGGAAGGGAGAGGGATGTGGAGCACGGTGTCGCACAAACTGAACACGGCGGTGCACTGGAGGAAGCTCCTGGGAAAGCAGTCAACGCAATAGAGCATCCCGGAAAATGGCGTAAGCGGATGGAGAGCTTTTCAGGGAAGCACCACACAGCAGCTGGGCCAGCTGAACCCCCAAGGGCCCAGCGGCCGGAGAAGCGAGGCCCTGCGCTTGCTTATCAGTTCGGTAACACTATCATTGTTGAAGACGAGGACGGCGAGGTGATCAAGAAGTACGACATTCCCGCTCAGCCCAAGAACCGCCCTAGTGTCGATCGCAAAGGATCTATGGCAGAAACTGGCGGTCGTGCGATGATGAGCTTGCGCAAGATGGGAACGTATGTGGGTGTTCCAGCGCACAAGCAGCATGAGAGCGAGGCATCCGCGGAAGCGCCAACGAACACTGAAGGCAAGAAAAAGAAGCCGATGCAGCTTGATGAAGACGACGAACGCATTCGTTTTACGGTCACAGCCGGTGGCCGTCGGATGAGCAAAGCTGAGTTCATCCAGCAAATGTCGAGCATGGCTCCCAAGGAACGCGCCAAGTTTATTCAGGAGAGCAACGTCCCCGACGGTATAAAACGCGAGGCTCATCAAGATGCGAAGGATGCATCTCGTCGAGGCGCCGCTTCTTCTGCAAAGGTCCCGCCTGTTGTGGGTGAGGAAGGTCAGGCCGAAATCCACAGGATTGAAACCCCAGAAGCGCACGACGAAGAGCGTAAGCGCGGCCCCGAAGGACTTACCCTTGTCGATAGCGACGACGAAGACATACCCTTCCACAATGTGCGCCAAAACCTAGCAAAATTCTCGATGGAGAAGGGCAACGGCGAAACCGCAGCCCAGCGCCGCCGTCGCGAAGCAGCTGAGCAATCGGAAATTTCAGACACGGGCGCAGATAAGGCACCTCAAGCTTCCGGCGATGAAGAAGAAGAAACCCCCGCTGAGCAAAAGCGTCGTATGGCTGCTCTTGTAAGCTCCTCGTCACCCTCCAACTCGGCACGCCGCACCATCGATCCAACTCAACCACTTCCCAAGTCCCACATGGACGAAGGCGAGACAGCAGCCGAGCGCAAGCGTCGTCTTGGCGCGTTGGGTATGGGTAGTGGCGACGAGTCGTCTCCAGAGTCTGACTCTGATGCCGAGGAGGGTGGTGATCCGCTTGCGACTGGCCGTGGAGCGCACACTGCGCAGCAAGGGGCTGCCGCGAGGAGAGCACCAGGCATCCGGTTCGCAGAGCAGCCGAGGCCCCCGACGAAGGATGAGCGAGCGCAAGAAGAGCAGGTGAAGGAGGAGACCGAGAGCAGTAGCAAGAAGGGTCCGCTCGGTAAGCTCAGGTGGAAGAAGTGAGAAGTTGGCTTGCATCTCCTTCCTACAGCGAATTTCGACTATTTTCAGGCACATGGTTTTTTCTAATGACGCAGCGGAAATACTTTCATTTAGTCGTGATATTTCGAAGCATCCAGCCGTGGGCGATTTCACGCGTGAGCATATCGGAGATGTTTGGGCTCCTGATTTAGGATTTGTTCTTTTCGTGCGTTGAAGCGGTGCATATATATCATCGTAGAGATAAAGGGGTAGGGTAGAGTTGTTGCAATACTACATACATGGTCTCATTATGGCTAGCGAGCCTCTCAACGTGAGCACGCTTGTCACTTAACACTGACCCGCCAGCAATACGATGTTGAGATCACGGCCATGCCTCGCCTAAGATCGCAAGTAGGTCGCTTCTCGTATACCCTCTGCTCCTTTTTAGTAATGATGTAGGAAGATTGCTGTACTAGGAACGTGTAAACTGTGTCCAGGACTGCAGGCTAATATAAAGGTACAGCAACTACTATGGATATTGCGCGCGAACCTGGATATTGCAGCAACAGCAACATCACACCCGGGCATGCTACAACTGCATTGCAATGCATGGAATACGACGTCGGTGCATGCTACGATGTAACTGTCAGTCGTAGAAATTATCCCGGGTGGTATAAGAAGTGGTGGATGATCAACACATGATTTTCTGCCAGTGGACCGACAGGACAGGCAGACCAACATCCCTCGAACGCAACGACATATTCGCTATGCGGTCCTTCTCCTTATGCAGCAGTGCTCTCGCACTGTTCGCACTCCCCGCCCTCGCGGGACCTTCCGCAGACAACACATGTACCCCCCTCGCCAACGGCTTCGCCGCCATCGACGACTCCCCCGCCATCAATGCCGCCCTCGTCGAGTGCGGCGCCGGCGGCACCATCGTCCTCCCCGCCGACCAAGCCTACAGCATCTTCACGCCGCTCGACTTCTCTCTCTGCCGGCACTGTGATGTCCAGATCGAGGGCACGCTGATCCTCGCGGCGGAGCAGCTGCCCTACTACGGCACGCTCCCGTACTACGCCAACGGCGCCACGCGCTCCGTCTTCACCATCGCCAACGCGACCGGCGTGCGCATCCGCAGTGTGACTGGCAGCGGTGTGGTGGATGGCAACGCGGTGAGCTGGTACCAGCGGACTAAGTGGAGTCCGAAGACGGGCGGGTATCCCTTTGTGCATGTCACCAACGGGTCGACGGATGTCAGCGTGGAGAACCTGCACTTCAAGAACATCCAGGACCGTGTGTTCCGGCTGCAGGGCGGGAGCTCGAATCTGCGCTTCGAGGACGTGAGGATCACGGCCGAGGGGATCAATCCCAACTACGCGTCGTTTGACAACTTTGCGTTTGAGATGGGCAAGGTGGAGAACGTTAGCATTGCCAATGTGGACATTGACTTCGGCGCGCAGACAGGAAGCGATAGGCCTGTCGGTACCTGCGTGTCGTTCGACCACGGGACCGACGGCGTTGCCGTGGCAAACGTAACATGTCGCCGCGCGTTCATGGGTGCGGCTATCCAGTTCGACACCATCAGCGCCTTTGCGCCCTCGGCGGCCAACGCCACTGCCACCGTGTCTAACATCCTCGTCTCGAACTTTACGTTTGCAGGGGCGCACGCTACGGGGGTCGAGAGCTGGTTCAATCTCAGCAAGAAGGTGATTCGCAATGCGGTGTGGGAGTGGGTCACGGTGGAGGGGGGAACGCCCGCGGAGTTTGACCCGTGCTATGCGAGTATGCGGGATACGCAGTATTATCCGCGGTGTTTGCAGTATGCGACATATGATGCCGAGGTGGTGTTTAGGCATTATAGGGGGAAAGTGGGGAGTCCGCCGACGGATCCAAGGTGGGGCGAGGTGAATGGGTTGATGGATGTTAGGCCGGTGTTTGAGGACTGGGTTGCGGATGCGTAGGTGGTGGTGCCTGCTTGTTTAGATAGTTTGCAGCACAAGCGAATAGTGGAGAAATCTAGAATTTCAATCTATAGCATAATCTTACGGTCAGTTTTGAGAGAAACATGACCATACGCAACTTGGGTCAAGTTGCACCAGGCATCTTCGGTCTCAGTCAATCACGATGAGGCCGTCCTTTCCGGCACATAGAATCCAACGTCGCTAATGGTCCCGCTACTCAGAAAGTCCTGAATTAGTTTGAATTCCAGTTGTCGGCAGCCCCGTTCCCACACCATAATCACGCAAGGTCTTTTTGCCCCGGTACATTTGTCGCATGCCGTGTACGGCTGGGGACCGATTGAACCGGGTCTGTGGCCAACAGCATAAGCCAGTGCACAACCCTTTGGATTTCTCAGCCAGGCCCGGAAGTATTGTTCCCTCGATCGATCGTTGATATGGCTGAGCAGTAATATCTCCAATTTTCTACGAAGGTCACGAGGTGTACCTTCATTCCGCCATTTATAGCCATTACTTCCATCCATTTCCAATATCTTGACTGGTAGCTCTATGGTCCTTGCTACAAGGTTATATCCTGGCATAGCTCCAGTCATCGGTGTTTTGGCTGGGCTACAGGCTATCATTTGAGGCAGTTGACGGTTCCTGTTATTTTCATTGCGGGATATGCCCTCCAGAACGTGTAAATCGCCTGAGGGCTGCAGACTAGATTGGGGGCTCTCCTTGGAAATTGTGGGCGTGGACCTTGACTCTATCTTTCTTGGAGCGTGTCTGTTGAGTAGTGATTCGTCATCTGAGTTCTCGGTACTTCGATCCTGGACACGACGAGGTCCAGAATCACGCTGCTTGCTTTGTTCGCCGGCGCAAATGACTGGGGATAGTGTCAAATCGGTGATCTCATAGCTTTCATGGGTACTTGATTGTCTCATATGGTTTACAGGACCTCTAACCTGATGGGGTTGTGCTGTTCCAGCGGGTATCTGGTGTTGAGTGAACAAACTAGCTGGCCCGTACGAGTCGCTGATAATCACACCACCATCATGATAAGCATTGTCCCCATGGTTCCTCCGTATTCGCCGAGAAGGTGGTTCAGCAGACGATGAGTCAGGCTGTCTCTTTTGACCTGGCATTGGGTTCGACATGCTGCCTGTCAGCTGCTGCGGTGCTCCTTGAGATTGAGCTACTTCCAACTCTTTAGTCTGATTCCTCAGGACAACCACATAGTCAGTGTGGCGAGCATTGAGTTTCCTAACACTATCCGCGTGCTCGTTATGCAGGTCCTCACGCGTTTGCCATTCGAAATCTACTCGCTTCGCCGTCGCAAGCGCCTGCTCTTCCTCTACTCCCCGAAGTGCAAGAGCAGTCCGTATCGGCCCAACGACTTCTTGCTCGGTCCTTCTTGAGTGGTCATCTTTGGATTTTTCGATGGCCCTCTGCACAAATTCTGGAAGTTTTTCTTTGAGAGGATTCTAGACTGCAGTCACATTGCTGCTGTCACTGCTGGAACTCGAAACTCGGTGCACATTGCTGCCTGTAGCAGAGGCAACCTTGGAACCTAGGCAGGCAGGGACCGGGCCCAGCAACTCATCCAACCAAATGCTACTGTAAGCCACTTCACTGCACAATCAACGCTCTGCACAGCTTTTCGTACATGCGCACGTCGTTGTACGTCTCCATCAACAAAAGTGGATCCCATCACGCACGCACATTACGCGTACCACACGAGTCTCATTCGTAACCGTATATATTCCCCCTTGCATCTCACCTCTATCTACAGCTCTTGTGCAGAGCAAAAAGCGCTCAATCGCTCGCTATGTCATCATCTCTCCCGATATCAGCAAAATCCGAATCAAGATCGACTCGCTCAACGTCCAAGAAAAAAACCATTACACGAAGATGCCCGACTCCACGCTGTGAAAAAACCCCTGATATACACAGATTCCCGTAGCCATAGTCATATACAGCTGTGCTGCTAAGATGCAGCGCAGCGGCGCGCGGAGCAATCCCATTCCTTCCATATACATACCATGCCCGTCCTCCGAAGTGCAAAACCAGACGCCAGGCCGGCTAAGGAGCGGATTGAAAACCAAAAGAACCAGCCGGTATAAAACGCCGCAGAACGCCAAGCTGAATGCATGCATCGCCAACTCATTCGTAACAGCCGCTCGCTCGCAACGCAGCGGCAATGGTGGTTATTTGTCATCACGATACAGTCTGGCCGTCGCAGTCGGGAATGGTGACGCCTTTCTTAAGGTTGCGGTTCACGTCCATGAGACCCCACTTGTCCTCCCACTCCTTGCCCTTCTCGTTGTAGATGATCTTCCACGGCTCGTCGAACGCGGAGAACCTAGGTATCTGTTAGTCTTTGCTTGAAGCCCTGGAATGGAGGGAACTCACCAGAAGTACTCAGTCGCATTCTTCATGCTGGGACAAATCCAATCCTCCATGAACTGGTTCAGCTCGGAAACTCCCGCGATGGATCCTTGGGTGTCGGACGTGCAGTCAGATTCTCCGCAATCGTTGCCGCCGCCAGTGGGCCACCCTACTTCCGCAATGATCTGCTTGATCGAGGCGTTGTTCGCGGTCAGTGCTACATCGTGCCCGGTCCAGAAGTCCCAGGTCCAACCCGCAGCCTTGTCGACCTCAACACCGGCGAAGAAGGGATGCACGTTCGACATGACGATGTCGACTTGGGTGGCCATGTCGGAGGTCCAGTTATCGCCGAGATCGGAGAGAGCTATAGGCAGCTTAGTGTCGTCAACGTTATACTTCTTCCCCAAGGAGGTGATGTTGTCTCTAATGGTCGATATATACTTGAGTAGCTGGGTCTTGGTAAGATCTTTGCGGAAGAGGACTTCATTGCCGACAATGACGCCCTTGAATTGGTGGTCTTTCCCGTCTTTCCACTTGGGAACTACGTGCTTGTCGATGATGTCCCACATGGTGGAGACCTGTCGGCTGTTCGTTGTGTCGTTGTTGCCGAGCCAGACGCCGAGCCAGACCTTCATGTCGGTCAACTCGAGTCTGTCGATCGAGTGGAGGACCATCTCGGTCTGGTTGCAATCAGTTCCATAGAGGCGGACAGCATTGGTAAGCTGCGACATAACAGCCATGTCGCGCGTGATGTTGTTCTGCGACGGAGGAACGTGCATGCAGTCGGGGTATTGAGAGTTTAGAGGCGTGTAGTCCATCCCGGGAAAGACCTTGTGCAGGTTCTGGTTGTTCATGAGCTTTTTGATCTCATCCGAGTTGATGGACAGGTCGTTCTGGTTGTCTTTTGCAACGTCGCTTTGGGCTTCAGAATTGCTTTTCCCTGAACCAGCACTTCCTCCGTGCTTGTTCAAAACGGTACCCAATACACCTCCAAGTATAGCACCCACGACGACGAAAGCGATGACCGCGACTACTATCCACATGAGCTTTTTCCGGCCGTGGTTCTGCCGTTCAAGCCAGGCGGATTTCTCTCCTCTTGCTGCTGCAGGGGCAGCATTTTCGCCAGTGGGTACAGCATTGTAGCTCCCGCTTCCGTCATGCGACCCAGCTGCTGCGACGCCTGCAGCAGCACCGGCGGCAGCTCCTGCTCCTACGGTTGCGCCTGCTGCGCCTTCGCGAGTAAACAATCC
Source organism: Paraphaeosphaeria sporulosa (assembly GCF_001642045.1). NCBI lineage: Eukaryota > Fungi > Ascomycota > Dothideomycetes > Pleosporales > Didymosphaeriaceae > Paraphaeosphaeria > Paraphaeosphaeria sporulosa. The sequence continues at coordinate 1,609,622 of NW_017253367.1, forward strand.
TCTTGACTGCCGTTTGCTTTGGACTGGTGCATGCGACATGCCCCAGTCGTCGTCATCTGCTACTTCATTCGGGTCGATGGCGCCCATGGCCGGGGCCAAGTCCAAGTGCGACGAAGAGTAGCGCGTGTAGGGGTTGTCGGAGTAGGGCACGGCGGTCGGCGATGATATAGGTGCGCTGTGTTGTGAGCTGTGCATGGAGCTGGCACTGGAATACGCGCCCGCCGCGCCGAACGGACCAGAGCCTAGCGTCTGGTTGGAGACGTTGTAGGGCGAGTGTATCGGTCGCGGAGGCGTGGGTGAATCGTATGCGTAAGCGTCTGCGAAGGGAGTGTTGTGCGGCGGAACCCCCATGGGGGCGCTGTAGTTGTTGCTGTTCATGTCTCGCATGGCGTGCACGCCGCTTTCTCTCTCGTGTGAACTGGCGACACCGGCAGCGAGGCCGTTGATGCCTCCGCCTGCCGCATGAGCCCCCAGGTTGTCGGCGCCGGGCGTGATCTCTGGCGGCGAATAGTCGGAGTAGTTGTTGCTTCCGGGACCTTGCGGCTGGCCGTACGAGTTGTCCATGGCGACGGGCGTGCGGTGCGGCGGAGGAGGCGGGGGGATCATTGCGCTGTCGGGCTGCACGGGGGAGACGTCGCGCTCGTCGTAGTAGTGGTGTGGCGGCTGGTATGCCATTGTGCAAGTGTCGCGGCAGGTGTCCGGGACTGTGGGTCAGTAGTAGGTGGGTTGAGCGACGGCGCGTCTCCGGTGGCAGGCGCCCAGCCTCGCAATGGTGAAGGATGGAGAAACAGCGGGCGACTTGCAGGTTCAAGAGCGACTGTGGGCGTGCGGATTACGGGTCTGGCCGAGTCCAACGAGCGACGATTTGGACACTGGCTGTGGTCGGATGACAGCGCCTCTCTGCTGGGAGATCAGACACTCGAGCAGAGCCGACCTGGGAAGGTTGCAGCACGAACGATGGCTGATACACCTTGCCGCTTCGAGTTAGCCGCCGTGCGCCGGGGCAACGAACAGGCCTTCAGCACCTGGCTGACGCAACGAACGAGAGCCGCAACGCTGCTAGCAGAATCAGGATTTGTCTGCGCTATCGTCTCTTGTTGACCGTCTCCTGCGTCGTGCCTTGGTAGCAGCCGTGGGCGCTGGCATTGCTCAACAAGCGCCCGACTCTGCGATGCATCCGGCACCTCTTCCCGTCGTTGTCGCCGCTGGTGGGTGTCTGCTCCGCCCCCCAAGCCAATGTATTGTCTGGCTGCAGCCCACTGAAATCTCCATACTCCAGTCCGGCGGTGGCGGCCAAAGCTCTCCAGTAGTCACCAATGGCCGTCCCCACTGCTCATTAGAGATAGCATTTGCCCCGAATCCTGCGGCACCTCGCGAGATTATCCTCCCTCATCGACAGACGCAGGTCTGTGGCCATAACCTTTGAATCCTTCAGATGCGACGCCGTGAAAGGGGGCACCGCGTGCGATACGAGGACCGGTGTGGTCATGCTCACCAAGGCGCTCAGCTCTCGCTTCGAGACCGACCCTTCCCAGCATCCTCCCTTTCTGACTTGAATTGTGGTCTCTGGCGGTACAGCCGCCCGCTTGTCTCATTGCTGCAATCGGACAATGCCTGCCGTCGTGAAACACAGACCCGTCGATCCCGATTGCGATGCGATGCCCATCCTCCACTGAGCGGCAAGCACTGCCCTCCTCTCCACAATCCGTGCCGCTTTGACTCGCAACATTTCTTTTTGCCTGCTAGAAGCCCTCAACTTCGATTTTTCATCTTCCGCATCGTGCAGTTGTCTCAATCTGTGGCAACCTGGCAGTATCGTTATTCCAGCATCCAGCACTGATCATCAAGCCCCGGGGAGAGCCGCTAGCCTGTATTAGCCACCACTAGTCGATATCTGGCGCCGTTGTAACCGTTCCACTACGAGGGTGCCGGAGAAAACATTACGCGTCCAATCTTGTATTTCCTGTTTTCGAGGTTGCCGAGACATGATCCTAGGCATACCTATGGCTTGGCCTCCACGTCTTGAATCGTCTTAGCATGCGAGACTAATTGCGAGACATCCTGTCGTCGTATATTCGTCCTACGGCGAACAAGGTGGTTGCAGAAGAGTTGGAGTCGATTGAGCATGAAGCATGCGTGCCAACTAGGTATATGTTTTTTTGTCAAATAATTGTTGAGGTCACCTGGCCCAAAGAGTTACCGGTACCCTGAAGAATGCTGATTCCGCGCTCGGGAATGTGCCACTACCGCGCACAACGCACACCCTTAACGCCAGTATTTTTAAGATGTTCGTTCCTGGTCGTTGGAATAATTAACGCTTAGATGTTGCGTTGGGAAACACAGGATAATAGAGTGTGGGGATTATGGTTATGCCACACAATGTACGTCCATGTACATGAGCATCTTGATTGGCTGACATGTTCATGCCCCTTGCTGAGATAGAAGTGGTTCATCTCTTCCCTTTCAGACTTCAGCTCCTCGATTAGAGATTGTGAGACTCGCTCAGCACTGCAACGGAGACATTTGACCTTCGAAGTTGAGCTAAGTACATGCCACATCATCATAATTCAAGGTCAGTAAGAGCCTCTGCTGGCGATTCGCATCCAATCATTGGTGTCCATCCCGAATCTAAATGAACTGCCACAGCAAAATTTGACCTACACCGCGAATGATTCTCGCATCTACGTAAGAAAATGAGCGTACAACTGAGTAAGTGTCTGCTCGTTCGCCAAAGATCAGGCTGAAAACCGTGGGGGCGGAGGAAGTGACCAATATGTAAGCTAAACAGACAAACGTTCCAATCGTTTAGTAGGATTGATTTGACCAAGGGACACATAAGAGACACCTAAGTACAATCTCTAGTGTAGCATCCGGTTACTACAGGCCTCAGTGAACGCGTGCTGCAACAGGGCTTATCATGGCATCGCGAGCACGGAGCACGGACTGGCTATCCTTCTTCAGTCCCGGTCAAATTCATGTTTGGCAACATTGGAGCAGTCTGGATTGGGAATTTCTACCGCGAGTTCTTCTCCTCTGGGGTATAACTCGACGGTAGACTCGTTCATACTTAGACTAGTCTCCGACACTGAGCATTTTCAATCCCCATTGGGCTCAGGAAGTACGAGCCACCTATTAGCAAGCCCTAGAGGATCATTCACCTAAGTCATTCCCACTTGAAGTACCATATTCTTAGTACAGTCCATCAGGAAGTTGGGAGGCCTGGGCACCCCACTTACTGGGGCTGATTTTTAATTGCAAGAAGACCTGTCAATAGCTTAGCGAAATTTGATGCAAGTATCTTAATCTAGCTCTTTGACTGTATGCCGCCTTGGTATTCTCTAAGCGAGATGTTTATCTCGTATCGAATGGAGGCGTCGACAAACGTGGGTATGCTATCTCTCGACTCTGACATGAGTGCACAAAAAATGCAGCGCAAGCAGAGCTAACAAAGTGGAGAGAGTGTACATTTCTGTCACTGAACCAGAATTAAGCATCGACACCTCTCTATTCAAGGTGCTCAATCGCTCTCCCATCATTACTTCACACCATCACATAATCCACACGCAACATGCACTTCTCCAAGATTCAGCAGATAGCCCTACTTGGTCTCGGAATCTAACTACCCTCATCACTGGCAACTGAATACAACCGACCGGATGATGGCACCAAGGGCAACACCTACATGCAGTCCTCAAGCCGGCGCGTCCTCTGGGGCGACCAGCGCCCATGAGACGTCCTCGACAAACTGAGAGGGAAGTGTGCCGAAGGCTCGACCTCCTGCACAGACAGCGATCTAGAGATGGAGACCCAGATGGTCCTCGATGGCAAGAGCTACAGACGGACTCTCAAGGTTTCGTCACTGAGGCTACTTTCACCAGCAGTGGCAACGATGGAAATGCAGTCCAGATTCTGGACGCGCTTGAGACGTTTCTCCGCCATCCTCCGCATGCGGAGGAGGAGGGAATCAGGACGGCGAGTTGTCTGCCCTCGCTAAGCAGGCAAATCTCATAAGCTGTGCCCTGTTCTTTACTAACGACCGACATAGTCCTCAACAAGGCCGAGGGAGACGAGTTCCAGTTCACCGTACCCGAGGAGATCGACATCTGGTACGAGAAAAATGGTGATGGCGACTTGACGGCGAAGTTTCACATCAAGGTCGAGCTTGTTAGTGACGATGCGGCTGAATGGGTTCCCGAAAAGTTTTCGAGGCTGCTGGGAGGTACTGTGGCGGGATTGATTGATAAAAATCCCGATGCCCCATTCGCATTTGGATCGCCTATCTGTCTCGCATTTTGTTAGGCGAGGAGCGGAGGTTGAGTCAACCAAGCGGATGACATTGAATATGCCATATTACCAGGTGAGATTCTATCAGATTTAGCTCTATGTGATTGAAAATGTATTTCAGTTATTTCTTCCCTTGCAGAATGTGCAGTCGATCGAAAGAAATTGGTGTCAAATTGGCCCAGGTGAATTCGTCAGTGCGAAGATGCACAGCCTCACTCCATAGCCATGCGCCACATCTCGCAAATTACCCCGCATCTCCTATATCTAGTTACTCGCTGCGCAGTGTCTGCTCCCAGGTTCATCCTTTTCCTTCTAGCGACTATGAATCAATCTTAGCGCTTGTCTTTGTGTTTGTGTGTTAGCGTTCCACATTATGTACTATAAATTAGCCTTGAAGGACAATGGACTTGCCAAAGCTGAAGGGCGCCGTTGCATTTGGTATTTCGACTAAGAACGACATCTTCGAGAAAGTGCACGATGAGTTCATCGACAGCCTGCCCGGCAAAGAGAGGGCTTACTTCTCCAAATGTTCCTCGCCCGAAGAACTGCTAGAGACGCTCAGGAACTTCAAGATACTGTCGACAAAGCGCCAAAAGAAGACCCTGAATCGTTGTTTGGATGTAGTGAAGCGTTTCAATGACAAGCTTCGCCCTTATTTCGATGCCATCAACGTAATAGCAAGTGCGAATGATACAGTTGCGGTTGCCTATGGAGCTATCCGGCTCGTACTCGAGGTGTGTGCGACAGTATTCTGTAGCCTTAATGATGTCTAATGAGTTTCCGTAGCTTGCAAGTGGCTTTCCCGCATTTTTCGAGAAGCTCATAATTGTGTTGGAGAAATTGTCCGATACGTTTCCACAGTATTCTGCCATCGTCGAGCTCTTTGAGGGTACCCCTCCCACGCGCATCCGTCGACACCTGGAGAGCGTGTACATAGACCTGTTCCGGTTCATACAAATGGCCACGAGAATCTTCACTGCCTCCAGTGGAAGTAAGTTTTGACCGAAACGTAGAGCGACGAACTATGCTCATCCTTGACAGAAGTGAAACGTCCCTTGACTATGATTACGACTGTCATATGGAAACCCTTTGACGCACAATTCAGTAGCCTGCTAGAATCCATGGAAGTCCATCGCAATTTCATTCACGCCGAGCTAGATATTCATCAGGCTCAGCAGGCAAAGGATTCGGAGAGGGCTGCTGCGATCGAACGACAACGCGCAGAAGACGAACGACAGAGGGCAGATGCAGACAGAAAACGAGCAGATGACCTATTCAAGCAGACTGAGAGAATGAGAAAGGAACTGGATTCAGAGCGTAGAGGTAGGTGGAGTTGTCGTATTTGCAGACCGCTCACTCACTTTGCCATGCAGAGTCCACCGTTCAGCGCATACTGAACTGGCTAGCTCCCCCACAATTTGCTCAGGTATTGGAAAACAGCCTAGAGCAGCGTGAGGAAGGTACATCAGAGTGGATTTTCGAAAGTCAGGTCTACAAATATTGGGCCAAGTCCAAGCTGGATATTCAAGGAGATGTGAAGTGGAGAAGAATGCCGCCATGGGTTCTGTGGGTTCATGGCAAGTTTCAGTGCGGCTAGGAAGCAGATGCAGTATCTTACGAGTGAACTAGGCAACCCTGGATCTGGGAAGACGATTCTGGCTGCATCCGTCGTCGAAGAAGTTTCCGAATCGATCGTCTCCGAACTCCAAAATCATCAAACATGTTACTTCTTTTTCAAGCACGATGACCGAAACAACTCGACTCTTGATGCGGCCTACCGGTCTATCTTAGCGCAGATTTTGCACCGTAGTCGAAACGCGGACAACATACTAGACATATTCGTCTTCGCAAGGGTTTCAATGTCCATGCTATCTGGTCAGCAAATAGCAACATCGAAAGAGCTTTACGAGCTTATAAGGCTGCTCGCTAGCGACATCGGTAATTTGACTCTTGTTCTCGACGGTATCGATGAGGCAGTACAGCCGGAAATGATGTGCCCCCATTTGAAGGAGCTAGTAACGGCATCTCCTATCAAACTCATAATGTTCAGTCGACCCAACATCAACAGCCTCCATAAGCTAGTCGACCAGACGAATCGCATTGCTGTGAACAGAGAAGCCATGAGTCCAGATATAAGAATGTTTCTCGAACATCAACTACAAGACTTCGTGGAGAATGAACAGCTTCCAGACTCTGCAAACATCGAGGAACTAGCGGAGGCGCTACTCCACGGGGCGGATGGGATGTTCCTGTGGGCTAAGCTGATGATTAATTACCTCAGCTCCTTCACATTGTCTCCGCAGCAACGCTTGGCCACGATCAACAGTGTGCATTTTCCGGAGGGATTGAACGCTATGTACGACAGGATACTTTCACTGATCACCACAGCTGACACACTTCACAAGGATCTGGCCCGGCGCATCTTACTTTGGCTCAATAACGTAGCAGATGACTCGTTGCTGACTAGCAAATTTCTACATGATGCTATCAGTGGCGATAACGATGAAGAAGTACCAGAAGACTTCGCTTCCACCGTCGTCTCCGTCTGTGGCGGTCTTGTCGAATATAGCCCCCAAACAGTATTCCAGTTGACTCACATCACAGTCAAGGAGTACTTGAGGGCCTTGCCGCAGTCCAATCTGAAAACGGACCTCATACCCAACAAGCCTGCAGCTCATGCAGAGCTCACAGCAAGGTGTCTCCAACGGGTATGTGCCCACGCCCCCACAAGACCTCCAACAAGGGACTCGGGAGCTTTGTCACGTCTAAGACTGCTGGAAGGCACATCTTTCAGTGCATACGCTATCAAACACTGGTCTCTACATCTGATGCATCTCAGTATTGGCTATATCCAACAACCCGACCACGAGTCTACCTTCAAAATGTCGGATGCAATCTGCAGCTTTTTAAGCAACCCATTAGCTAGAGCTGCCTGGATCGAAGGAATCTATAGCCAGGGAGCAAACATGAAGTTGTGTACATCGCAGTTGAGAGACTGGATTTGCCTCCCACACTCACTTCGTTTGCAAGAGACAGCTAACCGTCTTGTCGAATTTTCGGAAGATCTGGATGCGATAGATGGCGACTGGCACTGGAAGCTTCTTCAAAACCCGGAGATGATATGGACTGACGTTCTTGTCTTTCCTACCTCTCGATTTGCAGCCGAGCTTGCAAAAGTACTGGGAGCGGCACAGGCTACAACCGTGAAACCTCTTGCCCCCACACACGACAATGGAGAGGTCATCCAGTGCTTGAGTAACATATCTTCACTTACTAGCGACGGGGCCATGATAGCCACACTCAACATTTACCCGTCATCTTCATTCGAGCGGTTCTGGAAGCAGATTGACCCAAGTACAGCCTACGAAGAAGCAGAGCAATACTGCTCCGATTGGAGGGCTGTATACGAGATCTGGTCCACTGAATCCAAAGTTCGCATAGCCAGTGCTACGATTGCTCTTTCAGAATCTGAGATACGCCTCCTCATCCGGCAGTCCTTTCGCCAGAATCCATACAAATTTCAAGACCCACGCAGCAGAAAGGGTGTTATACCATATAGTGCGTTAGACGACAGAAGCTTTGATACTTCATTCCCCCTGGCCATGGGTCCCGACTGCCTCACCTTCTCTATTTTGAGGACGGTCTATAATATCACACCAGGACACCCGGTGGCCGGTTGTACCAGTGACTCCTTCGTGCTTCCGCTGGAGGTTCTGCCTCACTTTGAAAGCAGGTGGGGCTCTCATCTAGCGACCTTTGATCCGGACAATTTTGCTTTCTTACCGCCTAATGATCGCGTTGGCTGGCGCGATTGGTATGCCTATTCTGTCTCTTTTAGCGGCACGGGGGAATACATCGCCTTCGCAGACTACCAAATGCCTTGCATGACGCACTTGGTCATTTTCGAGATTATCCGAGAACCAAAATTCTGTGCTCGTCTTCTTCGGTCGACCATGATTCGAAGAGGTCAACCATGGGTGAAGGAAGTAATGTTTCACAAGGAATCTCCGCTCGTCGCTTTTCTCTCCGAGAACAAGGTATGGGTGTGGGAATTCCGCAAAGGCAAGTATACATTTCACCCGACAGCGTCTCAAACAACACTAACGCTTGTCGTAGAAAATGCTGAGCCAGTATGTCTCCAGACGAGCAATACTTTGCCCGGTCGTTTATTCGAGTCTTTGACCTTTTCTGCCTGCGGCAGGTACCTCCTCGCACGCGACAAAACCGATGTTGATGTGTTACCCATACCGAAGGACATGCTAGCTTTGAAGACCATCGCACAACCCACGGATTTGGGTGCCGTGCAGGCTACGATGGACACTGCTTCAACCGTGCAAGAAAGTCAACATCGGGACTTACAGCTCATGGCATTCCGTCCTGGGAACCTAATTTCAGACTCGCACCTTGTCAAGATGGCTAGTGAGTCGAATGGCTCACAGACTTTGCTTGTGACAACTATCGACAATGAGCTTAAAGTAGAATCGAAACAGCTAGGTGTATCTGATAGAAGGTCATACCTCCAAATTCTGTCGCTGCCAGAGTCCTTCAACACAGAGAACACTGCCGTTAATCTTCAGGTTCCCACGTCATCGACAGAATCCTTGCGTGTTGTCTTCAACAAGCGGGCAGCAGAGAGTTACAGTCTCAGTGATGGCAGAACAAGCCAGTATCCATCGATCGTGGAGAAGAAGCTTACGTCTATTACCCAAATCGAAGAGACTGTTGAGCGCCACCGACCTCTGCTTGAAGATGAGGTTGAGCCGTCATACAAGCGGGCTAAAATAGATTTTGGCCATGTCGGCAGCTCAAGGATGTTTCCGAGAATTGAATTCTGCGAGGATGATCGTCAGTTGGACAGTGAATACCAGTCCCGACCGTGAAGTCCTCGCGTACTTTTGCAAGCAGGGAGGATTGCACATGGGATCTTAGCTTTGGATGAATGTGCAGCGGTTCAAGCAGACAGGCAAATACTTGAAACCACGACGTAAACGAACCTCCCTAATTGTTTCCATTCATGTACAAGCTTTTCGCACTGGCCATCGGTATCAGAGGAATGTTGGCGACATCAAAGATCGCCGGAGAAGTCTCACCCTTCACCCAATGCACTCGCTGTGGCTTTATGTTGGCGATGAAACAAGCAGCAACAACGGATACAAGATATGGTATGACTGAAAAACATTAGAGAAGGAGGTTTTTGAAGAGGGTTCAGTGATGAGGTGCTACCTGGATGAGTGGAATAGGGGACATACGACGTTCTTTCGGGTCCGCGCATGGTGAGCTAGTTCGAGGACCTGGTGACTCTGGTGATGGTAAACTTCGGCTTTTGTGGAACTGTCTAAAATTCGACGGGAGAGCCATTGTTCGGAAAGGGAAAAGGTAACACCTGCTGTTTCTGAGTCAAACGAGCCCAGGCATTCTATGGTCTACCAGCTCTCTCTCCCGGTCTCCTAAAATTTCACAAGAACCTCTACAAACTCCTTCTTCGCTCATTTCACTTGACAAACCACATTCGGCAAAAGCCCTAGCTCGAACAAAAACTATACCATTTTCAACAGCTGCATCAAGACCTCAACTCACTCCATACCAATCATACATCACACACCTTTACGAAGACAATCAAGCTACAAGTTTTAGTCTGCTGGGGTTGGTTCCACCACATTAGTGTCGAAGGAAATACCACGATCGGCGAGCTCGAGCAGAACGTCGTCGACGCGCATTCAGGAAAGCCCTTGAACTGCTACGCCACGAGGCTGGCTCAAAATTGGCTGGACGACGAGAATAAGACCGTGAGACAGATGGGAATCCCAAATCATGGTTTCATAAAAGAGTACAAGGAAGAGGCGGGCGTTGGATCAGTGGAAATCCATGCTCGCGGCCGAGCACCCCTGGCGTTACCGCATCTAGGCACGTCGTTTTAGAGCCCTATAGCGCAATTCAAATAAAATAGGTAATTTTCTTATACATCCGCGCTCTATGTCAAGTAGAGCCCTGCGGTTGACACCCTTAGAGATATAGCAAAGGTCGCCTATCATCTCAGAAACTCAAACCCGATCATCCCCATCACTGTACCTCCCCGTACTCCCTCTTCCTCACATACCACCCCACCTCGCCGTCCTCCTCTCCCTTCACCACCTCGCTGACCCGTTCCCCAGCACCCTCCCCAAATTCCACAACTACTAAACCCCCCTTAATCCCACCCTCCCCCAGCGCATCCCGCCTCACAAACCTCTCCAACGTCGTCCCCGCCTGCACCCTAAACGCTCTCAACCTTCGCACCCCCCTCACCCCATCGAACAGGCGCGCAGTAGCCTCAGGCTCGGAAGTGGAGAGCGAGAGGACGTACTTCCCTTCCTTCGGCAGCGGCGTCGAAGAGTCCGATTCGGAACCATGAGAGGAAAAAGTTTCTTCGTAAAACCGCGTGTCGAAGCGCGCCTGTTCGAAGATCTCATGGAGGAGAGCATCTTTGGGCGGGCTCTGGCCATCCAGCCCCTTGAATTCCGCGGTGTCGCGGTACGAGATGTCGGGCATTTCGTAGATGGTGAGCCAGGGGGCGGCGACGGACCAGGCGGAGGGAGAGGGCTGCGGGTGCGCTAGGGAGGGTGTATTAGCTGGCATCTTTCTTTTGTTCGTCTTAAGTTGAGCTGAGTTTAAGCTTTGGCGGACCGGCGGCGCCTTTGAGAAAATGTCCATGGTGCGACGTCCGCCACTTTCCTCACTCCCTCCAAACGGGATAAACTAGGAAGAGGAAAAAAAAAAAAACAAGGCGTGTGATACATACCAGCTTCCCACCGCACCGCCGCCGGCACACCTTTCAGCGCCGTAACTTCCTGGATATGCGTGTTCTCGTACCAGTCGCAGAAGCGCTCTGGCGTCAAAGCAGGGACCCCCTCGCGTGCCTGGTCGACCGGCGGGTGCGAGAGCCGACTGGACACCCATATGATGCCTTTTGGCATTTTAGAATTATTGTATGTGGTAGGGACGGGATGGATTGATGAGTAGTTGGATGGATTGCTAGGGAGATGGTGTGCGTGGTTAGAATGGTGATACCTGAAGTGATCCCGGGGCAAGATTCCGGGTGGAAGTTGAGGGCAAGGTTGAGGGTGAGGGTGAGGGTGAGGGTGAGGGTGATGTTGAGGTTGAGGTTGAGGTTAAGATCAGAACTGGAGTTGGAGATGATGTCCAGGCTAAGCGTGGTAGTATAGACGCGCCCTGGATATCGATATCCGCGTCCCCATCCAAACCAAAGTGTGCGGGGTAGTTACCTGCGACTCACGGACGTTAGCTGCAAGTTGCACGCGGCGCATCGGGGTGTAACGCTCAACAACGAGATCGCCTTCTCATTACCACCAGCACATGGCCCACTATCGCAGAGTAATCGCCCCATGTTATCTCGTCTAATGCGTTCCAATCACCCGCTTCAAATCCCCCCAACGAACGAGCACCAGCTCATGCCTAGGCTAGCCAAGAAGGAAGTATAATACAAATGCCCGCTAAATCAATGGGCGAAAGGAGAAGAGGCCCAACTCAAAGCTGCACCTGCTTGCCCGCGCGGCGAGGCGATCCATGCTGCGGACTGCAGCCTGAGATATGGCTTTGACCAAGAGTTGCGCGGTCAGACAGACGAGAGGAAATGCGATGGCGCGGGAAGTCCATCGGACCATCGCATCGAAAGGGAGCAAGCCTATCGTGGTCTGGGCGGCAGATGCTACCCACGGAGCTGCACGTGGCCCTGAATATTTGGCCTGATGAGGGTATTTGTCTAAAGTTCTTTCGATGCCCTCAGTTCTTCTCGTTGTAGCGGTTGTTCTCGATGGATTGCTTGTGCCCAGGTGCCGTCTGCCAAAAGTCCAGGCTCGTAATAACATCGTTACCCAACTCATCTTCATATGCATAAATAATCTGTTTCGTATCAGTATCTTGCCTCTCAAAGATCCGAGTGCTCGATAACATACCTCTCTGGTGGATGTGTGCAGCCACCTGATATTCTTCGCTGTGACAATGTGTACAAGAGCTCCGCTCTCCATATGCCGTATTTCGATGAAGCTAGGCTCAAAAGCGAGGATATAAGGATGGAAGATGGCAAATGCTTGCGGTGTACCTTCCCATGCAATTCGCCAATCAGGCCTGGCTCGCCACCCGTTCCTGTTGACGAAAAAGGAGTAGTCCGTGTAGCAGAGAAGAAACTCGCTCGCCAATCGTTCGATATGAATTGGTTTGATGTTTTCCTTCCGTACAACAAAGTCGAGCGAGGTGTCGGCCTGATCCAGTAGTGACTGCGTCTCCAATGTTTCAAGACTAACAACCTCAAAGCCCTTCGCGCACCCAACGCAGAGCTTGGACCGCAAGAAGTGTATGGAAGTAGATTCTGTGGGAATGTAGAACTCCTTGTACGGCTTAAGCTGGTCTTGTCCGGTCGAGAGCATCTTGGCGAAGCCAGACTTCCTCGATTTGTTCGCCATGTTCTCCTTAGGCTCGAAGACTTTGATAGTCGTGGACAAAGTCGATGTTTTGACTGAGGCAACTAGTTGCTGACCTAGACAGATACCGGACTTGAAGAAGTTGGCATGACAGATCTTTCTCGGGCGCTTGGCGACCGCGTTGTTCTCGTTGGGGTCCAACGCTTCCAGCGAGTACGAGAACAAGGTCTTATCGGACAGTACCAGGACGATCTGATGTTGCTCGAGAACATCGATTTGGGTAACCGCCTTGCAATCGAGTACTCGCTGTGGCTTGTGTGACGCATCCTTCGGCTTGCGGTCAGTAACAAAAATACCAGCGTCGGTACCGAAAGCGATTTTTCGACCACCGTCTGATCAACGTTAGTAACATCTTAGTACGTGGACCAATATACTCACCCAGCGGAACAGCGCAAGTAACCCGGATGGCTGCGGTGAAGAACCCTTCATTGATGATGGACCGAGTGAAAATGTTGCTGCGGTCCCTCAAGTTCTTCTGTTGCGAATCGATATGCTCCATCCACTTTTGCTGGGATATCTGGGTACTTGCGTATAGAGTAAGCTCGTAACCACCCTTTCCAAGATGTCTGAAAGTTATTGGATAAATCTGCTGCTTCGCTGCATCGCCCTTCGGTGTTGCTGCAGCGATTGCCTTGGCACCCATCAAATTGGCCGATGGGCGCTTCGCGATGCCGATTTTGGGAATGATCTCATCCATTTGGCCAATGACTAAGAGTTCTAATGGAATTGGCTTTTTATAAACCTTCTGCTCTTCGCGCTTGTTGACGACCTTGGAGCGGACGAGAAGTACAGCATGGTCGAAGAGGTAGCAAGTGATGTCGCCCGTCTGTTCAGTTGGCGTCTTCTTGAGGTTGCCCTTGAAGACTAGTTGTCGGTTCTCGTCGGTCAACTTCAGATCCACAAACTCGCCGGGCCTAAACTTGAGATCCCGATTCAACTGCATAAGATTGAAATGGTTTTCAGCCTTGCCGGACTCAATGTTAACCTTGGAAAGCGTGTCCTTGATCATCTTGATAGCCTTGGGTATGTCTTGCTTGTCGGGGTTGTCGTCTGCGGTGTATTTCTGAATATTCTCCAAGAGCAGGGGATATCTTGCTAGACGCGTTGTAGGCTTGGTAAGGTAACCATTAAGTTCAAGCTTCCTCGACTCTTTCATTCGCTCCACTTCGTCCACAAACTTCGTGAACTGGAGATTGGTCCGCTTCTCGTGCTCAAACTCGTACTTACCGAACAGCTGATTTGCGCCATACTTGATGAAAGGTGCGAAGTGGGGCACATATTCTAGGAAGATATCGCCGATGGAGTCCACCACTGGGTTTTTCTGCTGTCGCCGAGTGAGAGACTCTGCAAGTCTAGAGTTGACCATGTAAACGTCTTGACAGTTCGAGAACACGGTCCTCACGAATTTCTCCCTCCTATGTTCCGGAATAGGTGATGTCGCGGGGTTCCGTAGCGGTTTCATCCAGAAGTCCCTCAAATATTCCAAATCCTTCACAAAGTCACGCTCGGTGTACATAAGTTCCGAAATAACTTCTTGCCGCTTCTTCTCCTTATCAGAGACGCTTTCAGCGACCTCCTTGGAGACAGTGTTGATCCAGAGTTTCTGCTCCTCCGAGTCGAGGTCCTCGTGCAAACTAGCGTGAGAAGTTTCGCGCTTCAGACCCGTGGGTCTCAGGTTCAATCGGGCTTGTTGTTCCAAGCGGCGTGGGCATGCGATTGAGTAACAAAGTCGATCGCGCGTACACGTAGGCGAATAACATTCCGTAAGAAGGGTAAAGACACCGTTGACCTGCTCTGCCCCCTCTTCCAGCATCGTCTCCTGAAACTGATATACCTCGTTGGTCGAGTCACGGAGCCTATGGGCGTACGTAACATCGTGGAAAAACCTCTGGGCGTCGAGCGAGCGGCCCAGGAGTAGTGCAAGGTTCCGGTCCGTGGTTTTGATGATGTACGCTATGAGGTCGACTGCTTCTGCGCCAGTGAAGGAGTTGTTGTAAACCAGTCCGTCCTTCTGCTTTTCAGTGATCGGGATGCGATCCTTGAACACTTCGGCTACCCGAGAGAGCAGAGCGGGATACACAAGGGGAGAACGACGCTGAGCTACGATTCCTACTTGGCCACCTTGATTGGACTGTGAGGAAGCTCGGTTGTTGCTGGTCACAGTCTGGGTAGAACTGGGCCGCGTCATTGACGAGCTCATTGTGTCGGTGCGTTCAGAGGGCGGGACGACCGTGGATGCCATAGACATGGTCCGGATCTGAGGTATGCTGCCTTGGCTGCCGTGGCTCGCGTTCCTTGTCTTGCTTCCTGGTCCAGCACTCATAGGCGGCGATACTTGGTTCGGATCAGCCATAGGCGAAGTCTCGGGATCTCCCGACTCTCTTCTCCTTGAAGGAATAACTCTTCCACTCATTGTCTGCGCGTATTCGGGATCTCGAGAGTAGGAAGTCATGGACATGGTACGTTCGTCAGGGCGCTCTGGCACCACGCGACCTTGAGCAGTTGTTCGCGCCATGTGATTCATGTAGGGCTGCTGCCGGAATGTATTCGCAGGAGACATGTACCCAGGGCCTGGCGCATTGAACTGGGGGCGAGGTACGGCGGCCATTGACTGCGATCGGTACGGGTCGTTGTGCATGGCCGGGCCAGGACCAGGGCCGAAACGCTGCGGCACAGGCTTGTTGAAGGGCGGCTGTCCCTGTGGGGAGTCGCGTGAATCGAAGCGCTGGGGCTGCCCATATGGCTGACGCTCGGGCCGAAGTGGTCGAGGGAGATACTGCGGTTGGGGCTGGCGTTGAGCTTGGGGTGGGGAGACGCCGTCGGCCATTCTCTGCTGTGGTGGATAGCCGTTCGGAGGCCCGCGGTTGTAGCCGTCGGGCTGCTGGCCGTAGCCGTGCGGACGCTGCTGGTCGTAGTTGGCAGGAGGCCGCTGGTCAAATTGCGGTGGAGGGCGCCGATCATAGCCGTTTATTGGCTGTCGCATTGGGGGCGCGCGCTGCATCATGTCGGCCGTCTGCGCGGACATGGTCGCGGCTCGGTCCTGCTGCATCATGGGCCGCTGCGAAGTCATGGTCTGCGAGCGCCCTGCCATGGCTGGGCTGGCCCCGAAGATGTTCGCAAAGGCGGCATCCCGGGCGCCAGTGGGTTGGCCGGGGCGCGCGTACTCTCTCCCCTGCTGCTGGTTGTAGTCGGCCATGTCACCTTCTTTCGTTGCAGGGCCCGTCAGCGTCTACTGCACATCCGCACGCGCGAGGGGCGGCTCTGGGGATTGGTTTTGCAGGGAGCTCTCACGGCGTGCTGGCCACGGGGCGGCGCGGTGGAGGCGGGGCGAGGGCGGGCCAGGCGGGCAGAGCGGCTGTCTGGGCGTCTTTCTGCGTGCAGCGAGCGAGCAGCAGGCGCGCTGGGAGGAGGGTCGCGGAGGGCGGGCGGGGCTCGCGGCGGGCGATGCAGCAAACGAGGGTTGCTTGTGCTGGCGGGAGCGGGACGTTCTGTCTCCCTGACTACAGGCGCGGCTGTTTGACCATGCGAACAATCAGCCTGGATGGACTTGTCGGGCAGCAAGCACAGGGCGATGGGGGTGAAAGGATAGGGGGCTCGGGGCGGGGTCGACGAATGGCCTTTTGCTGCCCTTGGGGTCTCTGCGGGCTCATTGCACACCTGTGGTGGAGTTCGCTGCATCGCCAAGAGGCGCCTATCACGCTCGGGCACGCTTCCGCCTCGCCTTGAGCTCCTGCATCATCACAGCTCCCTCCATCCGACCGCCGCCGTCCACGCCTCCACGACAGCTGCAGAGCGCGCGACAACATGGATAATCAACTCACCCCGAGCTTTGCGCCGTTCGTCGGCATGGTACGTCATGACCCAGGGCGAGCAAAGTGCATAGCTAACAGTGCATAGAGCGGCATCGCCTTCGCAGTGAGTTTTGGAACATTGAGGTAGCTATGGACACGAATGCTGACTGTTCACAGATGATATTTGGATGTGGGTATTGAAGGCGGAGGCTAGGATGTTGCGCAACTAACGGCCTGCAGGTCTCGGTGCTGCCTATGGCACGGCAAAGTCGGGCATTGGCATCTCAGGTGTAGGCACATACAGACCTGACCTGATTATGAAGGTAGCATTTACTGCGCCCCTATGTTATTCTGACTGACCAGCACAGTGCCTGATTCCTGTCGTCATGTCCGGTATCTTAGCTGTATACGCCCTCGTCATATCAGTCCTCATTGCAAGCGACATTCGCCCGCCCCCGGATAAGAACTACTCCCTTTACACCGGCATCATGCATATGGCCGCTGGCCTGTCGGTCGGTCTGCCCGGTCTGGCCGCGGGTTACGCCATCGGCATTGTGGGCGACGTGGTACGTGGATTGGACTCCAATATCAACTTCACCCTGGCTAACACTGGTAGGGCGTGCGCGCATACATGCGCCAGTCGAGGATCTTCGTCGGCATGGTCTTGATTCTCATTTTTGCTGAAGTTTTGGGTCTTTACGGGTAGGCGTGATACAACTCGAACGCCGCCATTATCATACTGACTCAGCTTGCAGACTTATCGTTGCTCTCATCCTCAACACGCGCGCAGTGGGCTAGACGCAACGGCACGGCGACTGTACGACTACTTTTGGAGAAGCATTGTCACGCATTTTGCATCACGGAGTTATGGACTGTACAAATGCTGCTGGTACCGAGGTATGATCATGGAGCAAAACAATGCTGCGCGAGAGCGATATTGGAGAGAAGCACACTGGAGCAGTCGCATTTTTATGTTGGTAAATGTAACTGGGATCAAAAATTATATGCACGCCCAACGGCGACTCTGTGCGAAGGTGCGGCTGATATGCGGTCTGCAGGGCGTCTTGATCGCCATGCATGTCTTTAGTTGGGTAGAAAGTAGCACAGGGGAGCAGATTGCAGGAAGGCAATGGTTTACCAGACTTCGATATGCCGAGCTCTATTGCTTTCTTGCATGCCACCAGTACGGAAAGCCGCGTGATTCGCTGCCCGTTATACTCGACGTTAGCCGAGAAGCGGATGGCAGCGGTGCTTGGGCGCCGCGTGGATTGCGTCTCGTGCAGCGGGCGCGCTGCAGGTGTCAAGACTACGGCAAATGACAATTGAACCCGACATGGCTGGCAGCAACGATCCAGTGTCACAATTGGGGGTGATGGCATCCTGATTGACGGACGAGGCCGCAGACCATAAGGGGAAGCTGGCGGGCTGCTTTGTCTGGGGTGCACTCCCCACGCAGTGCGTCATCCCCTCGGGCTGGCCGTCCCCTGCACCAGGCCCCGCCAGACGTCTCGCTCGCTGACAGCTCCTTGTCCATGGGTGAATGCGCCCAATTCCATGCGCCCGTGCCTCTCCCCAGGCGCCTCCTACCTGCTTGCTCTCCAACACAAACTGCTTGCCCCAGAAACACCGACCCACGACCCAGAACCATGCAGTAGACAGACGGCCCGCCCCGTGAACGACCTCGCGCGCACCTGCCCCCGATCCCTGCCCCCGCAAGCCCGCCAACATGGCAGCCGCAGTCCACAAGTTGCTGCACCCGCACCGCAGCAGAGACCAGGCCCGAGAAGAAGAGCATGAGCGACAGCACTCGGCGACGGAGCGCGCCCGCGACGAGGAGAAGCACACGCTTGCGCAGTGGGGGGAGAAGAAGGCACCGCTCGAGCCTGGCCAGATTGACAAAGACCCCGACCAGAAGATGGTTGGGCACTCGTCCAGCGTGCTGCGGAAGGAGGACTTTGAGCTAATCAAGACGCTGGGCACCGGTGAGTGTGCTGGAACTAGGGGCAGTGGGAGAGGCTGACGGGCGACAGGCACTTTTGCGCGGGTCTGGCTGGTGAGGGTGAAGAATGCGAGGGATGGCGAAGAGAACCAGGTGTTTGCACTCAAGATCCTGCGCAAAATGGACGGTATGCATGCGCCATCTTTCTCGAATCCATAGCACGGCTGACAGCGCGTAGTGATCCGCCTGAAGCAAGTCGAACATGTCCGCAACGAGAGTGAGCAATCCCACGGATACATTGTGGATATGTCGTTCTGCAGAAGAGAGTCCTTTTCCTCGCCCGGCGAAGACATGCACACGGTAGCTGTTCCCGTTGATTGAGTTGCGCTGAACCTGCGCCTCTAGGGAACGTCCTCGCTGCTGTCGCAGGCCACCCCTTCATAACGACAATGGTCGCCAGCTTCCAGGACCACGACTCGCTGTACATGCTGGTGAGGAACATATGTACCAGCACCGCAATGCTTTACTGACCGACGCAGCTCGATTACTGCCCAGGCGGCGAGGTCTTCAGCTACCTCCGAAGAGCCCGACGCTTCAACGAACCTACATCCCAATTCTATGCGGCCGAAATCGTCCTCATTTTGGAGTTCTTGCACGAGCGGGAAGGCGTCGCATACCGCGACCTGAAACCTGAGAACATCCTGATCGATGCCGAGGGCCATCTCAAGCTAGTGGATTTTGGATTTGCGAAGAAGGTCGAAAACAGTGGGTGCAACATTCACAGAGAAAAGGAGTAGAACTGACAATTGCAGGGGAAACATACACATTGTGCGGCACGCCCGAGTATCTGGCACCCGAGGTCATCAGGAACACCGGTACGTCACCCGCGCGCCCACTCCCCTGGATCAGCTAACCTTGCAGGCCACGGCACCGCAGTTGATTGGTGGGCCTTTGGCATCTTGGTGTACGAGTTCCTCGTTGGCCAGCCGCCCTTCTGGGACCAGAACCCCATGAAGATCTACGAACAGTGGGTCCTTCTCCCCATCACGTCCCATGCCCTCCTCTAACACCTTCCCCAATCAGAATCGTAGAAGGCCGTGTGCGCTTCCCATCGGCCATGTCCGCCGATGCCCGCGACCTGATCTCCGGCCTCTGCACCGTGGACACCTCCAAACGCCTCGGCAACATCTCGGGCGGCGCCAGCACAGTCAAGAGCCACGCCTGGTTTAAGGACATCGACTGGGACGCTTTGTACCATCGCAAGGTGCAGGGGCCGATAGTACCCCATCTGCGGGGCCCGGCCGACACGCGGAATTTCGACGAGTATGAACCTGAGAGTATACATCGTGAGGCGTACACCAAGGACATGCAGGAGAAGTACGAGGACTCGTTCGAGGACTTTTAGATGGGAGACGCGGATTTTATAGGGGCTATTGTGAGTGATGGGCGTGGGATTCGGAGTTACCGAGAGTGGGGCTCTGTACGAGGGCTTGGGAGATGGCGGCGAGGGAGCAGAGCAGAAGCTCCTGACGTCCACCTAGTCGAAGTGGTTCGCTGGCGATGGTTTCATTCACGGTTTCTTGGTTCGGTCTGGCTTTGCGTGTTTGCATAGCCGTTGGAAGCGACGCACGAGGGAATGTATGGAAATGGTATGATTGGATTGGATTGGGATGGATTGGCTTGGGAAACGAGATACCTGTGCATGAGAGCATGTCTTATCACGTCTTGTCTATACTCCGGCTAGCTTTGGCGTCTACATGGTGGGTTGTATTTCTAGGCAATCGAATATGTCTGATGCAGACTGAACGTTTGTTCCGAATTGCGGTGAGAATTTGTCGTGTCTCGTTCGCCTGCTGCCTCCGGGGTCCGCTCTCTCTCGTGGTATTAGTGGCGTCCCTGGGCGCCCGATGCTTTGCTATTGCGCACACCCCTCGTTTCTGTGTCGCTTGTATCGTTTGTGCCATGTCGATGACCTGCGCTTTTGTCTTACCGTCATGAACATGACGTCTCCGCATAGCTTGTGCCATGTCGATACCTGCCAGAAAGTAGTAGCCTGGGAGCTATTCTCATGCTAAACATATCCCTGTCAGTATCTCAGCGCTCCAGCGTTCTGAGTAGTTGCATTTCCTAGTGAGGGCAATTGATGACCCCGTGCTGGCGAACGGCGAACCACAAAACAGGGAAAGGTAGTGTATAAATAACATTGAAGATATGGGTGTATTAATTGCGGCGACCGTTCAAACCTGGTAAACCTCGATACGGACTCCCCGTCCCCAACTCGCTCGCTCCATGTGTCGGGCTCATCGGTCCCAACTCCGCCACATCATTCCCCATACTCGGCAGCTCGCTGATCGGTCTTGTCGCTCCCGGTGCGCTGTCATGCGCATACTTGTGTTCCCGGACGGGTGTGTACTGGTACGATGCGTTTGGTATTGCGGCCGTGCTCGTCCCGCTGTCTGGCATCTCGATGGTCTTGGTTTCGCGGCGCTTTCTTGCGCGGCGGAGCAAGACGAGGATGCCGGCCAGGACTGCGGCAATGGCGACGAGGCCGCCGAGGACGATGCCTGCTATGGCGCCTTTGGAGAGGCTGGAACCGGAGTCGGACGGTGAGACTGGGGGGAGGGAGGTAGAGGTTGAGTTTGGGGAGGCGGCGGAGAGCTTGATCTGCGTAGTGTTGTAGATGTCCGCGTCGAGGTCGATGTTTTTGCCGGGTTTTGTGTTGCAGAGCTCTTTCAGAGTTGCTACGACTGTTGGGCATGGTTAGCGGATAATTTGTATCGTAGTGCTGTGCAGAAACCTACTGTTACCCAGTATCGTCAAGCCCTTGCCGTCGTAGAGACACTTTATACAATTCTGCGCATCGGATGTGTAGTTGCCGTTGCTGTCGCAGTAGCTGTAGCTCTCGGGATCGCTTTTCACGCGGTAGTCCGATGCTGCGTATATGGGGTTGCATGCTGAGAAGCACTG
This sequence comes from Paraphaeosphaeria sporulosa, assembly GCF_001642045.1. Taxonomy (NCBI): domain Eukaryota; kingdom Fungi; phylum Ascomycota; class Dothideomycetes; order Pleosporales; family Didymosphaeriaceae; genus Paraphaeosphaeria; species Paraphaeosphaeria sporulosa. Next base: position 1,631,080 of record NW_017253367.1, read on the forward strand.
TTTGTATGGCTCCTTGGAAGAGATATTGTCGTCACTTTCCTCCGCGAAGCGTCCGAACAAGCAATAGTCAGCTGCTCCGCGATTGTTAACTTGAGAGAGAAACAGTTAGCATACTTGTTGCTGGAGAGCTATCTGGGAAGTGTGCACTTACATAGGAACCATTGTGTGTCTCTCTCGCCGCTTTCTTCGTCACCCCAGCCACTTGACTGCATGCATGTCTGGCACTCTGCGAATTTCTTCGCGACCTTTGTCGCATTCTTTCCCACAAAGTCCTTATCCATGCAGGCGAGGTCAGGACCGAATGTCAGAGATGCATTCGTCCAACTTGGGTTGCCCTTGTTTGGATCATCGAGACATTTTTTTGCACATGGTGAATTCGGTGCGACCTCGAGACCAGCTATAAACTGCAGGAGTAGCGCGATCGAGTAGACTTGCCGTCTGATCATGCTTCCTGATGTGACAACTCGGTGTGCGGACGCGATCGAGGATGATGGAGCAGTGATCAGCTCTCTTCACGCGATTTCGTGAATGTCACGGATTAAGGGAATGAGGAAAGAGAACCTGCGGCCCTCTTGACACAGGATCTTCATTGCAAGGCGCCCCGCTCCTCCTAGACCGCCGTTATTCACAGGTGCTCGCGCTGGGGCTGTACATAAGCATCTATGAATAGCCAGTCTAGCTTTAAAGGGTTTAGTTGACTGGTAGTTTGAGAGATTCGAGCAAGCTGCAACAAGTGGAGGTTTAGATCTTCAGACCCAAGTCGAAAGCCTGCAATCTCGGGTAATGAATTGGGAGACGAGTTTCGAAGGGGACTTTGTAACGGAACCTGGAATAATGGAAGTGCCAGTCTCGGTACATAAAGTCAACCACCTTTCCTTCGGAGCATGTCGGAAATGCCCAGACTTCCGAGATACTGTCGGCTAGAAGGTAGTTTTCCTGCTTTGCCCCTTCTTCAGTCATGACTGTCAGAACTTTTGCCATTAAGCTTCTAGGATGGGGTCCAGGATCAGTTGTGAGAGGCTTGGTAACGTGGCGGTGCGCAACCCGTGAACGGTTTCGATAGACAGGCTTTCGGAAGCCGATAGAGGACTTATCTCCTTCCGGGTTCTGCTGTGCACCTGCGACTACGGCTACTCGTACCTGCAGTCGATGCAACGTGCTTAGCAAATGCTCGCATGGGGTGCTTATGGTCGGCAGAAACTCTTAGCGTGTCGCAGAGCTTTCATATCTAACCCTGGTATGAAATCCACAGCCATTACTCGGTGTAATAAGTGGTGGTATTCTCGTACATATCTGTGAAGGGTGGAACGTGGTGTTGTGCTACATGCTTGGCGTCATGACGCGCGACACGCGACGCGCGCGGAAGCCGCGAACGAAGCGCAACGGATGTTTGCATCTAGCAGCATGATATGCCCAAAAGCGAACGCTGCAATCACCAATAGCATGGAAAGCGTACAATTCCGATTGTATTCTTTGGGCTGTGCTAATTAGTAATCATTATCGACGGAACGGAATGACATCGATTTCTAAGCTTCTTCCAGAGTGGGACGCAAACGCGCCTTGTAGCTTCCCTAAACGTCCACGTTGACCCCTCATGGCGCTTAAAAGACCCCTCACCTTCGTACAGCTTCGTAGCACCTCTCGAAGCCTCTCGTACCTTGCTTGCCTACGACATTCAGCTCCCGCTCCCGCCTTTCCTCGATCGCATACCCAAGCTTCATTCCGCACGTCTGCTCGGCAGCGACAAGAAGACGACATGTCAGAGCGTCCCACCGGCCTCAAGGCAAACAAGGGCATCGAGCTCCTTACCTTTGGCACACCCAATGGCGTGAAAGCTTCCATCATCTTGGAGGAACTCAAGGAGGCATACGGCATGGATTACACATGGTGAATGGCTGCGGCGACAACCGCGTGAGATGTGCGCTCACTACGAACACCTCTAGGCAATCAATCAACATCATGCAGAATATACAGAAAGAGCCTTGTAAGCTGCTCGCAAGGTGGCGTGATACACTGCCGAGGCTGACTATACATAGGGTTCACAAAGCTGTGTCCCAATGGCCGTATTCCCGTCATCGTCGACCACGACAAGGGCGGCTTCGCGGTTATGGAGGGTCTCGCAATCCTCACCTACCTGACAAGGACCTATGATCCCGAGCATAAGTTCTCTTTCACAGACCCGCTAGACATCAGCCGCGCAGAGCAGTGGATGGCATGGCAGCACGGTGGCCTCGGTCCCATGCAGGGCCAAGCGAACCATTTCAATAGATTCGCTCCCGAGCGCATCCCTTATGGCATGCAGCGATGTGAGTATGAGAAATGCGAGACATCTAGGCTTTGCTAAGTGTGTTATGCAGACACTGGCGAGACGGAGCGCCTTGTCGGCGTCCTGAACACCGCTCTCGAGGGCACCGACTACCTTGTTGGCAACAAGTACTCTATCGCGGATATTGCGTCTTATGGATGGGTCTCAATGCTTCGGTTCTCAGGGATTGAGATCGACGACTTCCCGAATGTCAAGGCGTGGGCGGACCGCATCGGCGCGCGACCAGCAGTTCAGAAAGGAATGGCTGTCCCATCAAAGTCGCCTTTCGGTAATGACACATATTCACAGAAGCTGAAGGACGACAAGGAGTTCGCGGAGAAGGAGGAGAAGGTGAAGGAACAAATCAAGGCCGCGAAGGAGAAGTACGGATACAAATATGCCTCCCCTTGAGCTTGTCGAGAAGCTCGTCGAATCGGCGACCTAGCACCACAGTGGTACCCGGTAGTAATCAATAAAAGATGATCCGATTTAGGCTCGCGACCTGAGCTACAATATCATGTGAATTGATTCTTGTGACACGAAGAGGAAAAACGGGTTCAGGAGTAAGAGGACCATCAATTCAATGCACAGCTACCTCTCTAGCTGTTCTTGTCTTACATTTTTAGGCCTGGGTAACTCACACAGACCCACGGCGTTTCATGGCCGGCGGCATCTCCATCAATACATGCACTTCGACCGCCTCTGCGTCCATTTTCGCGTTGAAACACAGCCGATGAAGCTCTTCGGCGGCTTGCCTCAGGACCAATCAACACCGCGTTGCCCCCTGACAGCAAATATCCTTGGCGTCCGTCATCGGCGCCAAACTTTAGCGATTGGAGATGCAGGGCACCAGGCTATCTGGGCCCTCTCTACACGCCAGGAGGGCGCCAACGTGATTGTGGCGCGTTCTTGGTGGCTCACTCAGTTGCACAACTGGATCGCATATAAGACGTCCAGACAGTCATCTTGCCCACGGCATCACATCCTTGCGAGTCTTCGTCGCAGTATACATTCACTCCAGCAGCTGTGCTGCTTTGTTCTCCTACTATAATTATTGGGGTCTACTCTTAGATTTCTTGTACTCTCCGTTATCAAGTTTCCAAATTCTTTGCCGATCATTGTACAAAAACAGCCGCCCCTTGTCCACGAGGCGCAACTGCCATTTACAACACACCATCCCGCTTCAACGACGTCACCGCGATAACCCCTGCTCAACCACCATTTCTTTGAGGGCACGCGCCTCGTCACCAACAATAACCCCACAACGACAATAGGATTGTCAGCATTGAGCGCAAATCCATTCTTTTGTCCCAGAGGCAATTATAATAGTGACTGCATTCCTCTGTCGTCACCACTCCGTCGCACTCGCACACGCATCGCGCGCAACAACCGACTCACTCTCCCTTCACCTTGCAAAAGAGCCCCAACTCGCACCACCCAAACTAAACTCTCCCACGTAAGCGCCCCGAACAACTCTCAGAGCTGCGCAGAAATCTGACAATAAGTCAAGTCATCCTCATGGCTTTCAAATTCCTATCACGCGGCTCGATGAAGGGTGAAAAGGTCGGCATGGCGAACAACCTGAGGGCCAGCATGACGCCTGGCTCCATTCTCCGCATCCTCATGCGCTTCTTCCAGTTGATCATGGGCATCGTTGTTATCGGGCTCTACGCGCAGGACCTCAACCGCGCCCATAAGGCGGGCGTCAAGTACGACTCCAAGTGGATGTACGCCACCATCACCGGAACTCTTGCAGCGTTCTGGGCCATCGTCTGCATGCTCCCACTCGTCAAGGCTTGGTTTCTTTTCGGCATCGACTTTATCGTTTTTATCCTGTACATCGCGGCCTTTGGCATCTTCGGCAAGATGTACATCAAGGAGGATCCCGAGGGCAATGGCGGCATTAAGCGCATGAAGAACGCCGTGTGGATCTTGCTTACGAACATGATCCTTTGGTTCATCACTTTCGTCTACGGAGCCGTCGTCTTCTGGAAGTACTGGAAGGGTAAGAACGGCCCTACCGTAGTTGTCTGAATTATCGCTGACTTGGAGACAATAGGACGTACGACCTTCACTAGCCGCGCCCCTAACCATCCCTCGATGTCCCACGCTTAGTCGCGAACCCCATGAAGATGATGATGAGTTGGCAGACCCGTGCTAATTTGCGATGCTAGAGGACTACGATCAACATAACATTGAACGTTTCCTTCTAGAATTCTCGCCGTCGCGTCCATTCATCTACCAATTTCCTATTATTATGTTTCTTTAGCATCGATATACCCTGCGCTGCATTTTGGCAGCTATCCAAGCGTTGTGCTGTACGATATATCTGTCTTTGCAAGCACTTCTGTCCCTCTGTCTGAGCTGAAATTTCAAGTTTGTGTGTCTCAAATTCGACGGTGAGCGTTTGGCAGCGAACATAAGATTGCCTTCTAGCTGTCGTTGATGTTCTTGTCCTTTTCCGCGCAGATTGCTGCTCGATATGCCAATGAACAGTACATTATACCCCTGGCCAACATTTTCTAGTTGATAGCGTGATGTGCTGAACCATCAGCTGGCGCAGGCTCCAAGCTACAAAAGTAGCCAACAGCCCGTCGAACTTGGCTGCCCCAACCAATGCGCATGCGCAGAGTCCGAGCGCGAGGCTGTGCAACTTCGTAATTGCCTTTCAGTTACCACTTCTCACATATCGCATTGCCCAAAGTGGCGGGCGGCGTTGGTATCCGCCGTATGTCCCTTGAGTGATTTCCAGCTGCCATCCACATGGGGTCGTAGGTGAAAGGCTGAGCTTTAGCGTGGTCACCGGTACCGCTTTGCTGCAGAGCAGCGTGCAGGAACGCGAGGGGCCACTGACTCAGCAGCTTGACGCGAAGCTCTAAAATCTGAAACATACACGCAGGGTATCGTAGGCGAGATGGGGTAGAGTAGTCAATACTCAGCGACGCATGCAATGCGCTTCAAACCAACTCAATCTTGATCCTTCGAGTCGACACAACATCTACCCTTCATAGTCAACCAGGGAGGCGGCAGTGATAAAACGGTCCGGCGGGGCAAGCCAAGGCGCTAAGTCGTCCAAGCCCCAGTGGCTGTGATGGAGGCAGTCGCAGTCGCAGTCGCGTCATACCGTAATGGTGGCCTTCTCTGCTATAAAGAATAAACACCAGCCCCCACCGCTTCCAGAACACCCGTCAGCCTTGACCACACACCAGTTAACTTCACCTCACCCGTTAAAACCCGGCCACCAAATCGCACATTCTGATGTACGGACAGCAGCCGCCCAACCAGGGAGGATGGAATCAGGCCCCCCCGCCTCAGGGTCAGTACGGATATAACGCGCCACCTCCGCAACAGGGTTGGGGTGCCCCACCGCCGCAGGGAAACTATCCTCCTCCCCAGCAGGGCTATCAACAACAGTATGGTGCGCCTCCACCTCAGCAGGGCCAGGGTCATTGGGGAGCACCACCTCCTGGCGGACAGCCGGGTTATGGAGCACCTCCGCCAAATCAGTATGGCTCACCTGCACCACCGCAAGGTGGGTATCAACAGCCGCCGCCTGGTCAATATGGCGCTCCTCCCCCACAGGGAGGTTATGGGCAGCCTCCCCCCCAGCAATATGGCGCGCCGCCGCCCCAACAACCCGGGTACGGTGCCCCTCCACCTCAGCAGTACGGCCAGCAATACGGTGCACCTCAGAGTTTCGGCCCGCCCACTCAGCCCTCGCTGGGTTATGGCCCCCAGCGGACTGCGAATATTGATGTGACTCAGGATGTTGAAGGCATCCGGAAAGCTATGAAGGGCTTCGGCACCAACGAGAAGGTCCTGATCCAGATATTAGCAAAGAAGGACCCCATCCAGATCAACACCATTCGCCAAGCTTACAACCAGCGGATGTTGCGAGACTTGATCAAAGATCTCGAGAAAGAGACGTCAGGCTATTTCGAGAAGGGTTTAGTTCAGATTGCCCGAGGCCCGCTCATAGGCGACTGCTACACACTCTACGAGGCAATGAAGGGTTTGGGAACCAAGGAAGCAGCTCTCGATGATGTGCTCATAGGCCGATCGAACGCTGATGTGAATGCCATAAAGGCTGAGTACCAGAACATTTTCAAGAAGACTCTAGAAGCCGACTTGAGGGGTGACCTTTCAGCCGCAACCGAGAAGATGTGTAAGTGGAATTGTAAAAGTCCAAGTCTAATGGTTTACTAATAGCAACGTAGACATGATGGTCATCGCCGCGCGCCGCGCAGAAGATTCGAATCCAGTCATGCCACAAGCCGTCGAGCAGGATGTCACCGAGCTGCAGCGCGGAATGGGTAACATGATCAGCAAGAACGCTAGTTCCGTCTGTGACCTCTTGTTCACCCGGAACGATGCTCAAATCCGCGCTATTGCCCAATCTTACCAGCAACGATTTCATGAGCCCTTGGTCAAGACCATCAAATCAAAGTTCTCGGGCCACATGGAGGATGCGCTAGTGCTACTTGTCGAGCGAGCAATCAACCGCGCTGAGGCCGAAGCGACGCGCCTTGAGGACTCCATGGCCGGTCTTGGTACGAAGGATGAGCTGCTGGTACAACGTGTTGTCCGGTGTCACTGGGATCAGGGTTTCATGAGGGCTGTGAGCGATGCCTACCAGCGGAAGTACGGCAAGTCTCTGGTTAGGAGAATCGAGGGTGAGACAAGGGGCGATTATGTAAGTGAAAGTACTACATCCACGGAAGCAAGTGCTAACATATGCCCAGGAAAAACTGATGGTCGCCTGCGTTCAGTAGAGCGATGGGCCTTCTTTCACTGTTTCCCTATTATCTTTATTTTGCGATGATTCCAACGAAGCTTTAGACGACTTTGGCTTAGGTAAAGGTACGCCTCGGAGGCTGGGGTTATATCGTGAAATAGCACTGACCTGGAGGTTCAAGATCCTCATTATTGATCTTCGTAACAAATGAATTGCTCCCCAATTCGAATGATACTCGTCTGCACTAGCTGCAATTTGACACACATGTCAGACCAAGATACTGCTCTACGGCGTGCATGCAGTGCAATAGACGCCAAAAAGCTAATGCTCTCAGACGCAATGCTTGACAAAGAACGTTCCACTTTCATCGAAGAGCGTGGGGTGACCACGATTCATTTATCGTTTTGGGGGCAAAGCAGGGCAGAGTCTCCGTGTACCAGAAGACGGCATTCTCAACGATGTTGCGCATTATGCATATGAGTCTTCAATCGCACTGACACGACACAACGATGAACCTAGCTTCTTTCCATTTCCGGCGGACTATTGTTTGCCGTCTTCTCGGGTCCCGCTTTGACCGGATTCCTACGGCTTTTCCCTTCTAGTGCCACCTCATCCGATTCTGGTTGTTGGAACTCTCTGGCTCTTGTGGAGGGGTCACATCCTATGATTCCTGTGTCATTGGTGAGAGGCTGCGCCGTCTGTCACCCTGTCACTGGTACCTTAGCTCCCGCATCGTGTGCACCCTCGTACCCGGAAGCTTGGTTTCGATCCTGCGCCACAGTAACTACGCCAATCGCGCAGTTTGTGTGAAATTGAAAATATGACTGGATGGTAACCCCTTTGCCATTAATACTAATGTCATGGATGTCGATATGGTGGATTAATTAAGATCCTGCCGTTGGATTGGTTTCGATGACTTGGTAGCTGTCACGCTGCCACGTCCATGTTACGGATCGGGATACGATGGGCGGTTTACAGGCCCGGATCGGAAGCCAAGCGCTATGAACGATTCATACACCGGACACGGCCCGTAGTACACGCTTCCGTGCCACAAGGACCCGGCTTCATCTGAGGGTTCATTGCAAGACGGTATCACACCGAATCCAAATTCTCATGTTACTGATAAACGTACTTTGCGTACAGGTCAAACAACCAAATAGTGGCCCCTAAACGACTATAAGAGCTCAATGTTCTTCCAGCAGTGGACCAACCACAATTTAAGTCGTTCGCTTTCTATTCATTAGATCACTATGTCGGCCATCTTTGCTTCTCTCCTGCTCGTCACGGCTGTCAATGCCAAAGTGCTGCCTCGCGAGGAAGCACGCAAGTCCTCCATGAGGGATCCGGCGAGTTTCTTTTCAGCAACGTCGCTGCCCTTTGAGGACCCTGAAACCACCATCTCCAACGACTTCCCAACTCCGACCACAATCTTCGACCCTTCAACGACAACTATGTTTCCAAACTTCACATTCACCGAGTTTCCATCAGTATCCTTCTCCTCGCCAGATTTCTCCGGCACCTTTTTCATCCCCATTCCCAGTCAGGCCGATTATCTGAGTGTTACGGTTCCCGCGTGTACCCAAGCTGACGGCGAGGTCGTCGACTCGATCGTCGTCATTGGCGTCCCCACCGGCACGTTCTCACCTGGCATCACCAAGACGATCGTTGTACCGCCACAGGCTAATCCCACCACGGCGACCTTCTACGACTACCCTCCAAACAACGACACAGAAGTCGTAATCGTCGAACCCCTCCCCGGCAATTGCGGTCCATTCATCACACCCACAAATGCCTTCGCCCCCACCGGAACCGAAAGCTCCGCGGAGCCCTCCAACACCGCGGCAGCCTGCCCCACGAAAGGCTGCAGCGGGGCCGTCCTGCGCGCCGCTGAGACAGTCATCAACGCTATCAACGACGTCACGCAAATCTCGTTTGCCCTGCAAACCGGCGCGCGCAAAATCGGTGCAGGCATCTTCGGCCGCGACGACGTCAGCGTCAACGCGGACGTGGATCTCTTCAGCAACCCCATCACGGACGTGGCTCTGGGCCTGACTAGAATCACAACGACCGTGCAGACCGCGCTGCCTACTTTCATCACCTTCCCCCCCTTCCCGCCCTCTTGCTCCTCGGATACCATTGTCCTCGCCTGGCTTGAGTTCGTCCGCGTACACCAGGAGCTGCTCGCCATCCTAATCGGGCGCTCGGGTCTGCTTGAGACGGGTCCTCTCAAGCGCTCCTCTGTTGTGAATCATGCGGATGGGACGCCTATTACGCGCGGGGAGCAGGGGTTTGTTGGACGCCCGATTGCAGTGGCGTTGAGGGGGATTGAGGGCGTTGTGGATACGCTGGCTGTTGGGATTGCGGATTTGGTGCCAGGGAAGAGCGAGTGCTCGGAGAAGAAGAGTGCGGAGCTGAAGGAGAAGATTAAGAAGGCACAGATGAGTTATGAGGGGTAGCAAGGGTGTTGTGTAGAGGGTGATTGTGAGAGAAGAAGTTGCTTTTCTTGACGCTCCTTTGTCGATGTTTTCAAGGGGATGAAATTTGTTGCAGCTTGAAGGCAAAGACATCATGAAACGATACTTATTGGGAGATAATTTGATGTAAAGAGTGATGAGCAGCTATTCACCATGTCGCTCATTGATGGCATACCCGGTCAAATATGTAAGTGATACACGCTTACAGTATTTGGAAAGCTCGGTCTCACTGCAGCTGGAGCGGACCTTGCGTCCCTTACACCCCCAGCAGCTTTATGTGCCCTTCCGCATTTTTCTAACGGACCATCTGAGGGTCTTTTGAGAGTATTCGAGTTAGTCGTCGCCATCATGTCAAGCATGTGAGAAAAGACGCAAATAGAGGTGAAGCTGCTCTTACGGAGACACAGCTGAGCTTGCTCTGCATTTCGGCTGACATCCGACTTTGATCTTCGCTTCGCACTAAACCCACGAAACATCATCGAAAGTACCTGCGACTAACCGGATTTTTTCGGTACGATGGAGCTTCACTATGAATGTAGTGGCTTTGAACTAAGCAGCATATCGAGAAGAATCAGTCGCTAAAGCTACTCAAACAAGCGACGGGAGATGGCTCTTGATGTTACTCGCCAGTGTTGCTGTCACCTGTCCCACAGTTTAATCGTCGTTGTATAGCAAGCTGTAGGTTTCTTAATGAGTGTAACTCGTGCATGGATTGCCCTGTCTGCGCAATGATCGTCTACTCAAGCTCGCTGATCTTGGTGTCCCGTTCGACATTGACTTGGTGCCCCTTTTAGGCCTGTATGGCTTTCATGTTGTCGTCATGTTGGGTAATTGCCATGTGTCAGAGCAAGATTGATATGAGTCGATTTAAGATGCTGATGGTAGAATATTGGAAGCGTTATGTTGGCATTGGGACCTTCCAGGTGTGTTTTAGTGAGTTTGAAGAGGGAGGTAATGGTGAAGCAAAGGCATTCATAGGAATGCAGAGGACGAATGAGAGAGATTATCGACCAGAGGAATGTCTCAGAATGATTGAATTCGAAAGAAAACAGCAGAATGCAGCTTTCTTGTCCTTGCATCATCGCTTTCCGATGAAGGATCAGATATTGGTATAATATCTGTGTCCTAAACACGAGCCATTTGTATAGCAAAATACAGAACACCTTTCTTTCGCAAATAGAAGTTAGGTTGCAGCTCTAAACTTCCTGGTGGCAATGATATTCAGGGCTCTCATTGCCGTAGTATCTACTTGAACACGACCCTGACGCCCTTTGAGTCCTGATGTCCATGGGGGATGAAAAAATCGTGTACAATTTCCGCATCTCTTCCCGTGGTCTCGTACAGTTCCATATCGAATCTTCGGAACACCGTTGCTAGCGTCAAGTAGATTTCTGCCGTGGCTAAATTGATGCCCAGGCACTGTCTGGTGCCTTTGCTGAAAGGAACAAGATACTTCTCTAACCTTCCGTTATCGGACTGCTTCAGCCATCTATCAGGATCGAATTTCATCGGACTTGGGAATTTTGACGGGTCGCGATGCTGCAGCAGAGAAGTCATGGAGACTGGTGTACCCGGCGGAATCACCCATTTCTTGTACTGTAATGGCTCGTCCGGAGAAACGCGCTCGAGTCGACCTACAACGCCATGTGAGAAGCGGTGCACTTCCTGCACTACTGCGTGAAGGTAAGGGAGTTTCTCGAGTCTAGCTAACGGTGGGATCGATGTACCATCGGGAATGGCTTGTGTCAGCTCGGCCTTGAGTCGGGCATGGATCTCGGCATTAGCCAAGATAAAATAGGAAGCTTGTTGCAGGAAGAAGGACGAAGTTTCTTGGCCTGCTGCAATCATCGTCTGGCCCTCGTCGACGAGGCGGGCAAGGGACTTTTCCTCAGTAGGGAGATTTCCGTTGATCAGCTCGCGAAAGATGTTTTGCTCCTCGTCTTTGCGCGGAACACCGCTCATTATGTCGCTTATTTGGTGTGCGAGATCCTGCTTTCGTCAGAGGAGGCGTTTTTAGGTACGCTATGGCTCACCTTTTGCACGTTTATGAGCTGCATAACGGCAGGGTTGAGCTTCTGCACGATCCATTCTGGTGTCGCTTGCAGGGCAGGAAACACCCATTTGAATTGTTTGTTCAAATGACAGGCTCGAGTGCTTTCCACCATGGCTTGGGGCCATTCCCATTTCCAATACGGGTCATCGAGACAACCATATGAAGTACCGAAGCAATACGCTGTGATGACATCGCTTGTTAAGGCAGCATACGCATGTAACGTGTTGACGGGTTCACCGGATTGTTGGGACTGTTCGAAGCGCTCGCATAGTTTCTCGATTAAGCCACGAATAAGTGGTTCCATGCGTCCGATAGCTTGCTTCGAGAAGAATGGGTTCAGTGCGTTTCTTCGAAGGCGATGCAAGTCATGTGATACAGTACCGAAGCCAGAGCTACTATTTCCGAACATTTCTGTCGCCCAGCCCCATTTGTCGCGTTTCTGACCTGGACCACTGTAGAGCTCATCGTAAAAGTCGGGGTCTTTCACATGGAGCTCATATGGATTGATTCGAATGATTGGACCTATCCAGTCAGCTTCTTTTTCTTAATGAAGGGGAGAGTGGTCGCCGTACCATACTTTTGATGCAGCTCTTGTATCTTGAAAACATATTGGCCACCACGTATAACGTCGTGGTAGAACTCATACCACAAAGTCAGAGCGGCCAATCTCGGCCCAGGGAACTTTGCGATCGGACTGAAATACAGGCGGTAGACTGCCAATCCAATAAGATAGACGAAGATAGCGACGGCTGCTATCTCAGTAAGATGAAAGGGCGACAATTTGCTCGCTGCTAGCATGGCTGGGAGAGGAAGGTATGCAAGATCTGTTTGTCGCAGGCAGGTGTGCCAGCAAGCTCAAAGTTGTCAGTCCCACGGCGACTTCAAGAACACGTGGCGTTGGTTAGACTTGTCTTGGAGAAGGTGTTGAAGACTGAGGTATCAGAGAAGCTGGCAAGCGGGGTTGGCTCGGCTATAATCACAATTCATGTACAGGCTCTCGTAGGATCGTGGCTTATCATTTGGCGTTAGTGTATCTTGGCAGTAATTTGGCCTTGCTGATATGTGTATTGTCAAACACCTATCTGGGTAATTTTCTATGCTTGAATCTAGTGTACATTATATCATTCCCAGAATGGCGACGATGGTCTCCTCTTTTCATGTCACCTTTGATTCGGAAGCTTCCAAGCATATGTTTCTAGCGCCCTGCTAAAGCGTTCATGGAAAGATACCAAACCTTTGGATAACCCCCAGATACAATCTCTCGGGAAAGCCTGTCATCGTTGAAGCAATACTCAACCTCAGACACTGCTCGCCGGTTCAGGCTCCCACGTCGTGACCCAGGCGGCACCGAAGATGAGTAGCCACATTGCCAGCCACATGCCGCCCACACCGCCGCTGCTTTTCCAGAAGAAGGCGCCGGCGAATATACCGATGTGGATAATTGCCATGCCGAGGAGGAAGACATCGAAGTGCCACCGACCCTGCAAATTGTCAACCTGGCATCTCTGTTCGGGCCAGAGCACTCCCGCTGTAAAGTTACTGTTGACCAGATAAGAGTATCAAGTAATGCAGCAAAAGAATCGCGAAAAAACTCACCACTCGCGCCCCCAAAACCCTTCTGTACCCCGTCGCCTCCCCAATCCTCGCCAAACACCATGCAATGAAGAAAAACCCGAGCACGCCCAGGATAATCCCAATGATGAGCCAGCCAAGGTTGAAGTGAATGATCGAATTAACAACGTCCCAGATGCTTGTGGCCGTGCGCAGTCCCAAGATGGCAATCATGCAGATGCGGCGCGCCAGCACCGCTTTGTCGGACGTCGCGAGACTGAAGGACGACAGGCTGAACGACCAGCAGCTGCGCATTCCGGGACAATTGCGGTCCTTCCACGATGTTTCGCGGGGCGGGAGGTCCTGCGGGAACGTCGAGGTTTGTGGCTGGGGACCCATTGCTCAGGTGACTCGGTCCGCAAAGTTGTTCAATGGTTGCGCTCAGGATGCGATGCGTAGGGCGGCGCGTTCAGAATGCGGCGTCTTAAAGTATGCTGGACGGGCTTCAGGCAGCAGACGGCACGCCGTAAATGACAGATCTGAATGTTTGGGATGCGGTGCGACAAACATTTTGAAGAATGCGGCCTATCAGCGCCGGGGTGGTCGCTGGAAAAGGTATAGTGTGGCCCCGTGTTCATTTCAGCGAGTCGTGCTAGGATCCTGACTGTGGCTATGTGAGTTCTCCGAAGGCACACTTCGTTGTGGTACGGCTTGCTAGAGAGTCGTTCCACGGACAATGTGTGGTAAGCGGGGCGATGCTGCCGGATGCTCCACAAAGCAGGGCTCAAAGTTGTGTCCACAAACCAGGTGCGTTTGCCCAGGTCCGTTGCACTCCAACTATGCCTCTTTTGGGGGTGTTTGTTTACCGGGGCCTGCTCGGTAGGATGGTCTAGGTGGATAACGAGGTGTCTTATGACGCTTTTTGTGTGATGCAATGCGCTTGATGGTCGGTAAGATCTTAATGCAAGCGCTGATTGGTGCTAATTACACCTTGATCTTGCTAAACTGCGCCCCACCACAGTAGCACTCTACACGCGCTGCATCGGTGCATCAGGAGGCCGGGCTCAACACATAAAGCTATGTTGTGAGGACGATACCTCCTTCAGATCAGGCTTTTTGGTCGTTTGGTTACATTGTCCAACGTGCTACCCGTGTCTTGCCGACACGGCTCTCCGAGCCATTCTCAATATATCGTAACATGTCTGGAAACCGAGCTGCTTTCCTAGTCGAGCCAAAAGGTTGTTTTGAGGTGCGAGATGCGCCTATGGAACAACCTGGCCCAGGGGAGGTCCTCATCAAAGTACGCTCTATTACGCTCGGGGCAGTGTGCTCGCTTTGCCTCGCACAGACTGACTCAGTGCCCAGGTTCATGCCGTAGCTCTACAGCCTGCAGACGAAAAGGTGGCAAAGTTGGCCATCATTCTAGTGGAATATCCTGCGGTGCTGGGTGGCCCCGTTGGTGGGATTGTACACGCCCTCGGAGAAGGCGTCACCAGGGTAGCAGTCGGCGACCGCGTCAGCTGCGGTACTTTGATCTTCAAGAAGCACAAGCCCAAATATGGTGGAACGCAGAGATATACCCTGGTATCAGAACAAGAGGTCATTGAGGTATGAACTCTTCAAGTTTGCTTAATGGTTGATTCACGACGGGGACATAGTGTGACTTTATTGCGTTCCTATTGCTGATGAAGGCCATATTAGATCGGAGATACCGACTTCACGAAAGTCGTCACACTTGGTTCTTACACGCCACCAAGCTGCCTATTCGCCTCCAATTGCCTCAACATGCACTGGCCGTCATTACCGCCCAAGCCCCTCCCGGCCGGAGAGCAAGGAAAGAAAATTCTCATCTGGGGAGGATCATCCGCAATGGGTTCACTTTCCATCTCATATGCGAAACAAGCTGGTTACACGGTCATTAGCACCAGCTCACCACACAATTTCGACCTGTTGGAGTCTCTTGGGGCCGACTATATCTTTGATCACAGCGACCTCGCGACTGTGGAAAGGATTAGGGATCTCTTCCCCATCGATTACTGGTTCGATACAATTTCTCTGAAACCAAGTGTAACCACGATTCTGAAGATCCTGGCACCGGAAGGCAAGCCGGCTAATAAGGCTTATATCCACATGCTACTACCACTGGCCATGGCTGGAAACCCGACCTTACCGGAAGGCGTCACTACAGGGATGCACTTCTTCAGCACTCAAGCGCCCGAGAACGCAGACTGGGCGAAGTTTTTCTTGTCTCGTGGAGGCTACATGGAGAAGGGCATCAAGAGTGGGTTAATCCAGGGCGTGCCACCACATTTGTTGGGCGGCCTGGAAAAGGTGTCTGATGGCATCGAGGAAGTGCATAAGGGAGTGAGCGGCAAGAAGGTGGTCATTGATCCTTGGGCCTGAAGGACGAAACCCTCCTTCCAACTCGACACTTTGGCAGTAATTTTCTGAAGTAATTCAACACCACTTGTAAAGTGTCTCATGAACTCCGGACGTCACTCAATGTCGGAACTTAGTCTGCTTGGACAATATAAGCGGTCCTATACGTTGATTGGCTGATGCCTGGAGGCCGCCCAGTTCGGGCTAGGCGCACAGGGGATCAGGCTACCACGATGCACTTCTACATAAACAACCCTTCGTTAGTAATTTGTCAACCTGCCACCTCCTACGCCTCACTCGACAAATGGCAGATGCAGGCCTTACTCTCACCGTGAAACGCCACACAAAAAATCTCCAGCGCGGGTATCTGCTAGATACGTACTGCGACAACAGCGATGGCGCAAACTTCTGCTCATGCCAACGCGACTTGGTATTTCAGAAGCCTTGCATGTTCTACGGTCGCAACCTCGAGCCGCTGGCATTCTCGATAGCTAAGGACCGTATCCACTCACAAGCGCAATCCACTTTAGTCACAGGACTTCCAATCGAGATCCGCGAGATGATCTGGGGGTATGCGCTCACAGACACCACTTCTGTACCCGCCCACGGCACATTTATGTGGCGCTCGGATAAGATGAACGGCAAACCCAAACTGCCAGTCTCAGACATAGCATTTGGGCTGGTCGAGAGCTGCAAGGCCGTCTATCTCGAGACGTACCGGCTTCCATTGCAGCTGAATTACTACACTGTATATGACTTCCAAGGGCCATTTTTTCCGAACTTAGAAATTTTGGCTCCCTGGCAAGCGGCTCTCATACAGCGTCTGGACATCAGCCTCCAACAAATAGCCCTGGAGCGGGGCGAGTTACGAAATTGGCTGAAAGAATGGGCTCCCAAGGAACGACACCAAGGCGCATACATAGAACCGCGCTTTCTACATACACGGGACAGAAGACTTGGACGAGTACACCACAGGGAGCCATTTCCTTTCAACATCTTGTCAGCTGCTAAGATTGGAAAGAAAGACCCCCGGGATGGTGATGAGCTTACACTGGGCATCGCAATGGATATCCCTGACACCGAACACAACATCTTCTACGAGCTTGGAACATTCGCAACGCACTTCAAGGCGCGTGCGATGGTGGCTCGCCCTCTGACACATTTGACCATCCGCTTGACCCATCAGGATTGGTGGAATTGGAGTGTTGATTCAACTGCACCTTCCTACTCCCCAGGCCCACATAATCAGCTCTATCTTGAACCATTAATTGGAGAGAAATCTCCTTCTGTGATACATTCCAGGGATCCAGGTGACACATCGATGGATTTCCGTGCTGCAAGGCAGCGCCCGGGCGAGGACGTAGGGAACGGGCGGCATGGTGGCTGGGGCACGATCGTGGAGAGACTTCCAGATCTAAAGGAGCTCAAGCTTGTACTTGAGACATTCGATGTGAAGAAAGATAGCCTTGACACAATCGTGGACTGTGCGAAGGCCTGGCGCTTCCCTATCGAGAAGTCATCGTTTGAGCTGACTTGGGACGGGGAGGTTGAAGATGCAAGCTGGGAAATAGAGCCTGGAGATCTCGACCAGAACTACAACGAGTCATTGATCGTCGAAGAAGGAGAGGTAGAGAATGATGAGGATAGGTTTACCGAGGACGAACAAGACTCTGAAGACTCATACGATTCATCGGAAGACGAAGGCCATAGTGAGGATGAAGAAACGTATGATCCTCCGCCACCTCCACTACCCAGTTGGCACAGTCTTGTTACTCGCTTCGAGGTAAGGGTGGTGCGATTCGTGCGAAGGAAAAGGGGACAGCCTGCTTAATGATTGCTTGTTACACTAAAGGCGGGCTTAGATTGGAAAAATTCGTTAGTTGAGAACTGATATTGAAGCTCATATGCAATTCACATGAGGAAGGTCTTCACTATCTCACTTATAAAAGAACTTTGAACTCAGATACAAATCTAGTACTATGCCCATTTTTCTTCATTATGGATGGCTAAGCGTCTTCCCTGCAAGGGCTAGCCGAGCATCCCAGGCAGCAACTGTGGCAGTCATCGAACCTTTTCTCACGCCCTTCTGCCCTTCCGCCCTGCGTCAATTACTCTCAAATGTGATGCAGACCTCATGATATTGCGAAGGGCGCGTTCTCACGTGCTTTCCTACTGCCTAAGGGCACTCACGTGAAAGTTGCTGCCTATAGATCCTCGCGTATTTAGGCGCGACTTCGTCGCGCAAAATGGCGAGTCTCATCAGGCATCGAGCTTTCAAAGCATCTCTCTCTAACTCTCCATATTATATGTTTATGTCTTCGCGTGGAAGAGGCCGAGGTCGAGGCGCCTTTCCCCCAGGTCACCCAACAAGAAGGAATACAACTAGTCGTGGTCTTCACCAATCACCAAGCACAAATATGGCGACACCCACGCTTTCAACTCTCCATCATGTCACTGAGCGCAAGTTGGGGAAGCTTTCGGACCAACGCAAAAAGTTCGAAGCTGACAAGAAATCTATTCTTGCAAAGGTCGCATCCGCGCCCGACCATCGCAGCAAAGTGGAAGCTTTGCTGGACGGCTTCGAGCAGCATGGATTAACAGCGAAACATCCCGAGCTCTCCATTGCAAACCTGAAGCGCTTCATCTATCAAGCCAAACACGACCCTTCTGTCTCGACAACGCTCCTATCAGATTGGCAATCGAAACTAGAACACGAATTGGACGTGACAAGTGTGAAGTACGAATACGCAGCGTTATTTGGAAAGCTCGTCATCGAATGGATCAAGCACCCCAATCCCGCAAGCTCGGCATCTGGTGGCAATGCGGCAAGCAGCGATTCAGACACCGAGATAAGTGAAAGCTTTGACACGGTAGGCCGTAAAGAGATGCACGAGCAACGCAAAGAGTGGGAGAGCTATGCATTCACAGAGCGCAAGGTGGATCAGGACAGGATTGAGGAGTACCTCAACGAGATATTCGGGAGCACACTGCAAGCAAAGAAAGTCACCAAATCGCCTCTTCAAAATCTTCGCGATTCTATGAAGCAGGTAATGGATTTCAAGTCAGACTTGCAGCCTGTAAAGAAAATGAACACAATCTATGGTAGCGATGCATGGGGGACATCCGCCTGTTCCAAGCGGTTCGATGTCGACACCCTCAAATCGTGCATCAAAGGCGTCCTTCGATCGGATTTGCTCGCAGGCACCAAACGCGAAGCCCTCGCGGATCTCAACAACCAGCCGGCCGTCTTGAAGGAGCTAGTCGACGTGCTGAACATGGACCTGGAGGGACTCGATAAGTGGGAATGGGATCCCTCACCTGTCCCTCTGAACATGCGACGTCAACTCAACGGCAAGTACCGCGTGTACATGGACGAGGAGACCCATCAGGCTGTTCTACTTCATTTCGTTGGTCAAACTTGGGCAGTCGCTCTCAAGCAGGCATTTACTGCGTTCTATCACTCTGGAGCCTGGCTGCAGTCGCCATACCGCTCGATGAGCAGGAAAGCCCGTCAACGCTGGGAGTACTTTGTTCCTGGACGCATAGAAAGGCAGAATGTTCGTAACTGCAGACGTGAGAGCTACCAAGAGGATTACTTTATGACACAGCTGCCGAGTAACGACTTTGAAGTCCAACGGGATTACAATGCCGAGGATCAGGATGAGAACCAGCCTGGGTCAAGCGGGTCGCCACTCGCGACGAAGCAGTCTATGCTACGTCTTGTGACCGCTGAGCTTCTGCTCAATACGAAGGTGTACGGCGAATTTTTGGTTCTGCAGTCTGACTTCAAGTGGTTCGGTCCATCGCTGCCCCACGACACGATCTTCGCTGTGCTCAAATTCTTCGGTGTTCCTGGCAAGTGGCTTCGCTTCTTTAAGAAGTTCCTCGAAGCGCCGGTTGCCTTTGCGCAGGATGGTCCCGATGCGGAAGCGCAAGTACGGAAATGCGGCATCCCAATGTCGCACATTTTAAGTGACGCACTCAGCGAAGCGGTCCTCTTCTGTCTTGACTTCGCCGTCAATAAACGGACGCAAGGAGCCAACATACATCGCTTCCATGACGACTTGTGGTTCTGGGGCCAGGAATCTACCTGCATCCAGGCCTGGAACGCGATGCAGGAGTTCTCAAAGATCATGGGCATGCAGCTCAATGAAGACAAGACTGGTGCGGCTCTCATTGTCGCGGACAAAGCTTCATCTCGACCTCTTCCCGATGCTTTACCGAAAGGTCCCATTAAGTGGGGTTTCCTGAATCTTGACGCCTCGTCTGGTCGATGGGTCATTGACCGCGCCCAGGTTGACGAGCACATTGAAGAGCTACGACGCCAGCTAGGAGCTTGCCGGAGCGTAATGGCATGGGTGCAGGCCTGGAATAGCTACGTCACCCGCTTCTTCTCGACTCATTTTGGACGGCCTGCGAATTGCTTCGGGCGCCAACATAACGACATGATCATTGAAACATACGAGCACATCCAGCGCAGTCTCTTCAAGGATGCCGGAACAATGAATGTCACAGACTACCTGCGTGGCATGCTCAAAGAGCGCTTCGACACTGACGACTCGGTCCCCGACGGCTTCTTTTACTTCCCATATGAGCTGGGTGGTCTGGGTCTACGCAATCCGCTCATCAACGCCTTTGCGACGTATAGGACATCGTTCCGCGACTCAACGGAGCGCATCGATCGCGCTTTTGAGCTGGAAAAGGCGGACTACGATGGGCTTAAGGAACGCTGGGAATCCGGGGAGAACCGACCCAAGCATTCGAAGCACTCGCCTTTGCCAAAAGATGGGAGCGGAACGGACATGGAGGCCGACGAACCGTTCATGAGCTTTGAAGAGTACACACGGTATAGGGAAGAGACGTCTGTGCACTTGCGGAACGCGTACGAAAACTTGCAACAGTGTCCGCCGGAGGAGCAGGTGGAGACTTTGCCGACGATAAAGACTGCCCTGTGCGAGCGGTCGCTTGAGCAGTCGTCGTACTGGTTGTGGATTTACAGCTTGTATGTCGGAGACATGAACAAGCGTTTTGGTGGGCTGCAGCTCGGGGAGCGGGATTTGTTGCCCGTGGGCCTGGTAGACGTGCTGAGGAGCGAAAGGGTGCGCTGGGAGGGCTAAGGTGAAGTTCGATGCATTAAGTCAGCGTTGTGTAAATAATATACCACACTCAGAATCTCTCTCATAGTTTCTTAGTCATAATCTGCTCTCGCGTTAGCTTGTCTATATTGTTGCGTGTCAGGCTTGACCCATGCCACAAGAAATCCTAGTCTTTCAACGTACTAGTCATTTATATCTCCATAACGTCATGTATGCTGTGCCGAAGAATGGCTTTGCCAGCGCACAACCCATAGTGAGCTGAAGTCTATGGGCGAAGTAACAGGGTCGTTGCGGGAATATTCATGTTCACCGCTGTTCAATCTCCGGTTGAGCATTTACCTCGAACCGCTACCTTGTTTTCTATGGAAAATTTCTAATCTTGGACACACTTATTTCATTGAATAGACGACTCTGCCACTGACTCTACTAGTGACATATAACATGTTATTGCCACACAACTATAGACTTCCCACACAATTCGGCGAGAGTTAAATTCAAGTTTAATCTCCAATGACTTCATTCGCCTGACAAACTGAGTTTGGCGAGCAGCTGGTATCGCCAGGTTTTCATCCTTCGAATGCGTCGCTCAGATCAACGGTCGGCCCCAAACGGACGGAGCCTTGAGAAAGGGCAATGTTACAGTAATAGCACCTTCGCGTTCTCTCCGCCCTTGATGCTGTATTGTTTCAATTACAAAATTTATCGATTCCGTTGCCGATCTCCACCAAAAATTCAGTCACGACAATTCGTTCTCCTGTGCATTCTGTAGGTTTTCATTGCCGATCAGAACGAAGAAAGCGTATGAACTACCTCAAGAAAACAAACGGGGTTGTGAAGACCCATCATAGGCATGGTATGTGTGAAAGTCTCCCGATGAAGACTCCAAAAAGAACTTGGAAGAATTACGGAAAACGATACTGAGAATACACTTCTCGAGTGCGGAAGACCAGTAGTAAACCGCTAATATCGCTCAATGTGCTCTTGAAATAGTCAAGGGATTCGAGATCCTCCAGCAGTTCAAGAAAATCATAGTTCTCATCGACCGCTAAAGCAGTCCTCATTTGCCGGAGTGTGAGAGGCTGCTTGACAGCGAGCACGAGATGCAATGCCTTCCGCGCCTTTCGTTTGTCTGAGCTTCTTTCGACCATGGACTCGTACGCGTCCTTGAGTTTTGGGGGTACCCTTCTTCGGTAGACACCCCAGCTCTATAGATACGAAAACATTCGTCTCCTTTGCCTGATCCTTGCACACCTCGACGACATTGTGATTAGCCCAAAAATGTCCGGAATAGACAATTGAGCCGCGCATTAAATCGACGGCAGGGTCACAATAACAAGTAATGCGTTCCAATCGTCCGTTGCATTTCACATTGGATCACAAATGTTGAGTCCTATGGAAAACCCTCAATTCAATCCCTTACCCTCCTTCAAGAGCGCAATCCCCATTTCTTTCAACTCCACCTTCCTAATCTTCCCACTCGGCGTCTTCGGGTACCCATCGACCCAGAATACGTACTTCGGCACTGCAAACTGTTAGCATCTCACCCTTACATCGATGCCACCTCAAACTCACCAAGATGATGGCTCAGTCTCTCCTTCACCCATGACCGTACCTCCGCCGCCTGCATATCTACACCCTCGTGCCTCACCACAAACGCCGCTACACATTCCCCTAACTTCTCATCTGGCAGCCCCACAACACTAACCTCCTTCACCTTCTCATTAGCAAAAAGACAATTCTCCACCTCAAGCGGATGTATATTCTCGCCTCCCCTTATAATCAAATCCTTGATTCTTCCGGTGATTTTGATATAGCCTTCTTCATCGATGCTAGCTTCGTCGCCAGTGTGCATCCACATCCGCCCCTCGTCGTCGGGAACAAGCACTTCGGCCGTCTTGCCGGCGTCCCCCCAGTACCCACGCATAGTGAGATACCCGCTGACGACGAGTTCGCCGCGCTCGTTGGGCGCAAGGACGCGCGTGCGGTCCGCAGCGTCGACGACTTTGGCCGTGACGTGCGGCATGAGCCTGCCCACGCTGTCGATCCTCTTATCGATGGGATCATCTGTCGTCGTCATCGCGCTCACGGGGCTCGTCTCCGTCATCCCATAGCAGATCGTGAGCTCTGTGAGGTTCAATGTCTTGTGCAGCTTGCGCATGAGCTCCGCGGGGATGCTGGAGCCCGCTGCAATGCCCGTCCGGAGGTGCTGGAAGCCTTCGTGGGAGACCGTGCCGTTGGCGAGGAGCTCGAGCTCGGAGATGAACATGGTGGGGACGCCGTAGAGCGCGGTGCCGGCGTATTGCTGGACGGCGTGGAGCGTGTGCAGCGGGTGGAAGGCTTCGGCGGGGAAGACGATGGCGGAGCCGTGCGTTGCGGTCGCCATGTAGCCTAGGATGCAGCCGAAGCAGTGGAATAATGGAGGCGGGCATATGACTACATCACATTCGGTGAGTAGCATGCGGTCGCCAATGGATTTGCCGTTGTTGAGGATGGAGTGGTGGGAGAGGCAGGCCGCTTTGGGCATGCTGGTTGTGCCGCTGGTGAATTGGATGTTGATGATTTCTTCGGGCTGGAGGTCAGTGTCTTGCGGAATGGGGCCGTTTTGGCCATCTTCTACGACGGCTTGGTAGGGTGTCGTGCTCTTGTATAGTGATGTGTCTATCCGTCCTGACGAGTTGTCTACAAGTGTTATAGACTGTAACGAAGGAACAGCCTCTGATTGCAGTTTTGAGGCTTTTAGATCCGGTACCAGGGCTTGGAGCAAGGGCAGGTTCGACTTCGGCGCTTTGTACGGGAGGTTCGTCTCTGCGCCGATGACAAGGTGCGAAGCAGCCAGATGATTTAAACCTGAGAGAACCTGAAGAGAATTGAATGCCGGATTCAGTGGGACCAATATTGCACCCAACTTGAAGATCGCATACGTCGCCGTCGCATTCTCAAGATTGTTCCCCAAGCTCACGGCCACCCTGTCACCCTTCTGAACCCCCTGTTTCGCCAGTCCCCTAGCCAGAGCATCCGAATCGCGATCCAGCTGTTCATACGTCAAAATAGTCCGCTGGTGGTGCGATATAACTGCCTTTCGATCCCCAAAGTTCTTTACAATCTCCCTGAAATGCTGCGGCACCGTCTGCGTCAATAGCGGAGGCTCACTCGGCCCCTCAGCATACGCCCTCGTGAGAAGGCCCCTCCGCCCAAGTCGAGCCATCATACCATCTCCCCGTCGCCATGTCCGCAAAGCTCTCAATATCATAGTGATGCAAAGCCACGCATCAAACAGTCTCCCTCCTCTTCACACAGGCCCATCCATTCAACGCTTGGACTTCAATAGCAAAGGCTCACGGCGATGAGCACACAAGATTCACGGGTCGAGATGTCCACTCGCGAGCACGTTGTGGGAGAGGACGAGGCACGGTCGCGGCTGTTGTAGCGGCGTACTCGGTACCCAGCGTAGGCCGAGCTACCCCGCATGTACCCGCGGCAGCAAACCAGGATGAGTCTGCGGGGTAACGCAGGTACGGCGCACATAATCAGCATGGATAGCTTTACATCGCGTGTTGACCATGCACTTGACTGAGGTCGGGAAATAGGAACGGCGCATGTTGGAGCGTGAACGCTAGGCCGTAATCAAGACCTAGTTGCTAGAGACACAAATGCTAAACAAAACTCATCCCACATGATATCGAGCTTCAAGACCATCTAACGCCTGATGCCGTACAATACGAAACGTAAGTTTATCGCTCAAACATGGTCTTTCGACTGGCATCGCTGCCTCTGCGGTCCTTGGTCGGCTTGAGAGAATCTGCCCCAGCGCCACCATCAGGTAACAGCAGATCCAGCGCTTTGCCCTTTGACGTATCCACGTCCGCCGTTTCTGCGCCCTCTAGCAAATCCGCGTCCTTGCCGTGCCCGATTTCGGCCTCTTCCTCTTCCTCATCGTCGTCGCGCCCATGCTTTGCTTCTTTGTCCATCTCCTGTGACGCTTCATCCATCCTCCTCCTTACTTCTGCAGCAACTCGCATGCCATCGCTGACAATGTTGTCAAGCATACCTCGCAGACCCTTCCCAGGAGGTACGACACCAGCACCTGCTCCACCGACCACCCCGCCCATGCCGGATGAACTGGCAGCAACTTGCTGACTTGCGTTGGAGAAGGTTGTGAGGTTTGAACCTGAGAGCTGAGAGGCTTGTGGTGCATCAGCAAGGTGGAAAGAGGCGGAGAATCCAACCTCGAAGAATTGTTCGAGGTTCTCATCGGCAAGAATCACCATGCGGAACGTAGGTAAAGTGATGTAAAGAGGTTTGTTAGGATCGAGGGCAGCGTTAGCAGCGGTCGCCTTATCAGTCTTTCCCGATGATTCTCCTTCGCTGGCATCTGAATTTGAGGCTGTGGGCGAGGAAGGCTGCTTTTCCTGCTGGGGCGATGTTGAACTGGCCGGTTTCGCGGCGGTGGGCGTGCTAGGCTCAGTCCCGAGATCGATGAGATCGTCCTCGTCATCGTCGCCGATTGCGAAACTATCCAGGTCGTCCCTGGCCTCGTCAACTGCTTTGTTGCCTTGGTTCGAAGGGTGATCCGGGTCAGCGTATTCGAAACATCTTCGTATGAAGGCTGAAACGCTGCTCAGAAATTGCTCGTCACGAGTGCCTCGATCCAGAGTGTGAACGGACCGTACGTCGCTCGTGGATGTTGATGGGCTGGCGGAGCCATCAAAGCCTCGCCTTGAAAGGAATAAAAGGGCTTCAGAGATTCGGAGGATGCCCTCACGATCCACCCTACCATCTCCATCATCGTCGTAAAGCTCAAAAAAGTAGCTTATGTTGGACATGATGTCTTTGGAACCTTTGACAGCAGCGAATCCCGCAACAACGTTCTGAAGTGACAATGAATCAGTCATGTCCACATCCCAGCGTCTAAAAAGTCGTCGCATGAAGTCATGATCCGTAGGTTCAGGGCCAGATCCCCATGGTGACATCGGTGGCTTGTTCCGTGTGCTGCCGCCGAAATATGAATGTGATGGTGTTCCATTCGTCTCGGGTGGCGAACTGGGAGAGTCTGTAATTGCCCATTTGGTGAGCCCTGCATGTGCTTTAGCTTGTGTTCGGACCAATGGGCACCAGAGCAAGAGCTCATACGTACCGGCCAAGAATTCCCTGAATGCATCGTAGTCCATTTGTGTTGGACTCGGACCAAGAGCAACTCTGCCCTTCTCAATGCTTGAAGAAGAAAATCCCGTAACTATCTCTGTTGCTTTATTCCTCGCGCTCTTGGCCTTTCTCTCGGCCTCTTCCTGCATGATTTCCGCTCGTTGCTGTCGGTCGTATAGCACAGCGTAAAACTTGTCGTACAAAAAGCCCAGATCATTCACGCTTAACTTTTTGCTCTCCGGACCAAGGTTTCGTATCGATGTTCGTTTGGTAAAGCTCTCAATGTTCTCTAGCACAGCATCTTTATGCTTTCCCCGCTGCTCGGAAATGGTGTTTTGTGTTATGCCAGCAAACTCCTTGAAAGCTACAACCATGAGCTCCTGGAACTTTGTAACAGCCCTCAGCTTCGGATTCTCCGACTTGGGATGCGCAGACTCATCCAATCGCGCGAAGTATGACTTGAGTACAGATATGAAGGTTCCGTCATCCGTGGCATCCAAAAGCTCTTCACCGTTTATACGCAGGATGGCCAGACCAATCTGAAAAAGTACCTTTGGGCCTTCGAGGAAGAAGACGTCCAGTACGCGGAAAGCGAAAATAAGCGGCATGGAGTTGATGTAGAGGGAAAGGAACCAAGGTAGAGATACTACGGAGAGCTGAACATCGGACTTGACCAAATGGTCCCAGAGAATAGGCATCGTTTTTTCAACGAGCGACTCGAAGACGCGTTGGTCGAGCAAGGTGCCATACATGGTTTGGGAGTAGTAACCTGGCAAAAGACGGTCACACAATATGGAGAGAAGGAAGAAAGCTTGTCGTTCTGACATGTATCTGCTAAAATCAGCAGCTGTAATCGTAGAGTGGGAATAGAGACATACATCAGCAACGCTGCTACGACAATATTCATGGCCTGACAATAGCCGACCTCCTCGTTGGTCCAGCTGTACGCGGTCAGCACTCGGCGCAGTCGGCCGATGCCTTCTTCGCTTTGAAAACCAGGATATTCTGGCAGGCTCCGGTTCAGGTCCTTTTCAATCTCATCTATTGCCAAAGATTCCCGCCCTGAGTATTTCGCTAGCGTCTCGGTATATAGTCGTGGGTTCTGAAGGCGCAGGAACCAGGAGCCTGACGCCAATTCCCATATTTCGCCTCGTAATCTGTTTGGAAGACCGACTCGTATAAGTTTGTGGAAGGTGGGCTGTCGGATGAGCGTAGCGCTTCGTCCGTTTTCTGCAATGTCGGTCAGCCTGCTTTCTGCGTTGCCGAGGACGTAGCGCACCCCGAAGATACTCTTTCCAGAGTCGAATCTTTGTCGCGTCCCTCAGTTTCCTCGCATTGCCAGGATATCTGAAGATCAGCCCCAGTCCTGTGTCGGGATGCTCCCGCTCCGCCTTGCTATCCTCTCCAGCAGCCTTCTTGTCGTCTCCGTCCGTGAGGAGGAGATATTCGGAATAAGCGTCACGGACGACTGTTCGCAAGTTCTCGACCTCCTTGACGCCCTCCCGGAGACCCTTCTTGAGGCCATCGCAGAAGCGCTCGCAGGCCTGCCGGCTGCCCGCGAGCTGTATGGTGAGCTTCTGTCCGCTGGGGGCCTTCCCTTTCGGGTCAGGGCTTCCGTTCCAAGTCGTGATGGCGAGCGCAAACATGTAGCTCTGGCTGTGCAGCCGCTCTACCCTGCGAATAGCGCATAGCGGCAGCGTGAAACCATTCCCTGCGGGCCCCGCACCGTGTGTCTGCCCTGTGTAACTGCTCGAAGAGCTCAGGCTGGCCGTGTTGAGGAAGCTGGACCCCTGCGTGGAGAAGCAGAGGTATTGCTCGCTCAGGTGCAGCTTGCCCACATAGTGGTTGCCCTGACTGCGTTCCTTCTCCGGGGACGCATCGCCGGAGCCCCTCGTCGAGTGGTGGGGTGAGAGTGTGAGCTCTGCGGTGATCTCTTGCAGCGGGTTCTGCGAGTCTGGCAGGCGGAATTGGTGGCGGAAGAGGTTCGCTTTCGAGGGGCGCCGGTCGGAGGAGGTTGCAGGCCCCGTGGCTATGTTCAGTGTGGGCTCGATGAATTGCTGCGCTTTCTGCACCAGGTTCGAGATGTTGAACATTGTTGCGGGACACGGCCGCGAAGACAAGGTTCGCGTGTATCTACGTGATCAGTCGGTCAGGCTTCAGCTTCATTGCGAAGCGTTAGCGCTCAGAGGTCGTGGTCAGGGTAGATGTGGCTTGGTAAGGCTGAGCCGGAGGTGGTTTCGCACCTGGCAGCCGGGCACGGGCCGCAAAAGCTTATTTAATAAAGAGTCCGGCCACATCCAATACCTATTCTGTTACAGCCTCTGCGAGTTGGACAAGACACTGTCACTTGATGATTACATGGTCACTTGGGCGCATCGGGCGACATCTTCTGAAGGGCGTGTCATGTGAAACAGTCCGGCAACGTCTTGCCGAGCTAAGGAATGTGCAAGTTGCTGCGATTTTCAACCTGTCGACGCATGCCCCGAACAACTCCAAAAGACATATGCAAGTCAACCTAGGGTTCCTCATGTCCAACAACGCTCGCTAAACACAGTGTCGACACGTTGTACGTTTCGTCTATCGATGCTCACGTGCAAGTGTAAGCTCCATCAACTCTCAGATCAGCACCCTAGAAACTTGTTAGTATCGCACGCATGGGGTGGCCAAGAGGAATGCCTACTGTAACGTAGTTGCTTGCGTCGCTCGAAAGGAACGTGACAGCGCCCATGAGATCTTCCGGTCGGCCCATCTTGCCCACTGGGATCAGCGACGTCCACTGCTTCTGCAGCTCTGGGTTGTCATCGAGAATCTTCTTGGTTCTACGAGCGCATTAGTGCTGTCCTTCAAAGCCCATAATTGTGTACTCACAGAGCCGTTAGCATGTATCCGGGCGAGATGCAGTTCACGCGAATGCCTGCATGTGCCCACTCGACTGCCAGACTCGACGCCAAATGCCGGACAGCGGCCTTCGCAGCGTTGTACGGTGCTTGAGGCTGGGGAACATTGACGATCGAACCAGACATGCTGCCAATCATGACAATGCTTCCTGGCGCTTTCCTCTCCATCAAGTGTTTTGCAACCGCTACAGCATACATATATGTCCCGTCGACGTTGACCCCCCAAAGCTTCTGCATCCGGTCGTGGGGATAGTCGATAGCGTTGTAGTTCTCCGTAAAGCCGGCAGAGGTGACGAGGTTGTCTACCTTGCCGTGTACCTTTAAGATTTCTGCCAGCGACTGGTTCACGGATGTTGGGCTCGAGACATCGCAGAAGTGAGCCGTAACCTTTGGTAGCCTGTCGTCGGTGTTAGCTAGAGCCCACATAGCGGGCAAATAACGAACCTCTCGGCGTCTGGGTTCTCTTCCTTGAATGTATCCACAAGTTGCTGAGCAGACCTCTGCGCTTCCTCTCGGTTCATGTCCACGAGAGCCACGTCGGCTCCGCTGGCGACGAGAGCCTGGGCCATAACCAGTCCCAAGCCTCTAGCACCACCTGTCACAACGCCTACACGTCCGTCCAGCGAGAAGGTGGCTAGTGTTCGCTTGAAGTGGGATCCTCCGCGACCTTGCACAGGTAGCGATCGAGGCAGGTCCTTCTCCTCGGGGTACTCGACGCGAATATCGTCTTGCGTACGTGCATACTGTCCTTCGTGATCACCGCTTGCACCGGGCTCACTGGAGGTTGTCGCATTCTCAATGTCGTCTTCCGGGTTCGTGCCCTTGTTAAGGCGAGCTGGTGCCGAGGAGAACGGTCTCGCAGCATTGTGTGGGGCTGCTGCTGCGACTCGTGGAGCTTGTACGCGGGCGGAGCGCGCCAATTGGCGGAGTACCTGGGATCTGAACATTGCCGTGAGGATGGCAGAGCGTGGGGGATGTACGATTGAAGTTTTTGATGAAACGTTGGGCGCTAAGAAAAGGCAGAGGGTTCAATTATCGTGAGCTCACTCTCTCTGGGTGCTAGGCGGGCTGAAGTCAAAGCACAATTGCGTATGCGTCGTGCAAGAGAGAAAACAGTGCAGAAGCTCAATTGACGCAGAAGAAGCCAGCAGAAGCAGAAAGCAAGACGAAGACGCCACGATGCTCCGGAACTATTATTGATCCTTCAAGAGCTTGGGCATGCCTGTCACGCGTGGTGCTCCGAATGGCGGTGGCACACGCCATGACGTACCAGGGACCTGGGAGCTTCCCCGTGGAGACGTCTGGGAGCTTTGACCGCAGGCGCGCTTTCCCACAAGCACCCAACAATCATTCTCCGCCTTGACAGCTCGCTTCCTGAGCTCTCTTCTGCGCGACAACTCTACATTAGCTACTGCACACGCGTTTCGCCACACCAACTTGCAGTGCTGAGCGAGCCGCAATAGCTTCTGCACCATCCAATCCTTGGGTACCACAGCTCTGCGTGTGCCCCACCATTCGACTACACGCACCCTTTGTTGTCGCGACATTCCCCAACTGCGTCCAACCACGCCATCTCCTGGTTTGATCAGCATTCTCGCACGAGGAGCTAGAACGAAGAGGTAAGGAATCATCACTTGTACGTGTCTTGTCACCGCCAATCCTCTTGGTAGCGGCAGCGGGACGTGACGATCCCTCTCAACACTTTCCCAGCCCGCTGACTCAGGGACGTCAGCACTTCCACTGTGCTTGACCATGATAGACGCGTACCTGTTGACATTCAACTGTGCGAGGCACCTTGTGAACCCGGAGACTCTTGCGCCGGCGTTGTTTGATGGGCTCCCAAAAGCTGCCGCCGTCCCCGAGGTGCTTGCTCTCAGCCTTCAAGAAGTCGCGCCCATCGCCTATAGCTTCCTAGGAGGCTCGTACCTCAAGCCCTACTTCGACCGCATCACCACGACTGTCCACCTTGCTGCCGATCTCCACAGCCATGGCAGCGAACGACTCGAGCATGTGGCTACTCGAAGCCTGGGCTTGACCGCCCTCATGATATTTGCGAAGCCTGGGTTCATGGAAAGGATACAATACATACAAGCGGCGGGTACAGGTGTTGGAGTCTGGAATATGGGCAACAAAGGTGCTGTTGCCATGCGCATCGGCGTGTCAAAACCGGGGTCTGATGAGATGCTCAATGTAAGCTTCGTTGCAGCTCATCTGACTCCTCATGAGAAGGAAGTAGCCGCAAGAAACAAGAACTGGGAGGATATTGTGCGTAACACTGTGTTTGCAACTGACAATGATTCTGCATACAGTTACTGCGACGAAGCTCCTCTGTGGGCATCGGGAGAAGCCCCTTCAGGCAGAACCGGTCTGTTCCATCCTGACAGTCACCTTTTCGTTGCCGGCGACCTCAACTATAGAACCAGTAACGAAGGGCCCGGTCCCGGTGCCCACGAGACGTTTCCTCAGCCAGCCGCATCCGATGCATTACCAGAGCAGTTCTCGCACCTGCTGATGACAGATCAGCTGAATCGAGAGAGAAAGGCGAACCGCACGCTTCATGGCTTGGAAGAACTCCCTATCAAATTCCCACCAACATACAAGTACTCGCTACGAAAGGACAAGAGCGAGAATCTAATGAAGCCCGAGGATCGGTGGCAGTGGGCCAGCCATCGATACCCATCGTGGTGTGACAGAATACTATATCTACCCTGCCCAACATCTCCATCGAAGCTTGACCCGCAAATCTACACGGCATTGCCGATTCAAGCGACCTCCGATCACCGTCCTGTCGCGTTGTATGTACGCATTGATGATAACGCCTTGCCTGCAGATGCGGGGGACATCCGCTCGAACCCACCTTTTCCCATAAATGCTGAGTGGAAAGCCAGGAATGATGCTGCGAGGCGGTATGAGATCGTCGTGGGCGTCATGTCCTATCTCGTACTGACGAACAAGGGCAAAGCTATGATAGTGGTTTTGGTGGGCGCTGTGTTGGCGACGCTCTACCTGACCAGTTGGCTTCGAAGGTAGACTTATGAGGCTGTCAAGTGCTTCTCATACAGGGCGGACGGTCCAATTAGGTGCTTCAAACCCCAGCTTTAAATCGATCCACTGTGTCGATATGGGGGGGAAGATTTTGTGATCACTACAGTCTCGACCGCGATGCTACACTGCGGCATGTCGTCGGCAAATTCTAGACATGTGCTACGACCACTTCGAGGCGAGAATTCTTCGCGAATGTGCCGTCCCCTGCTGGTCGCGTGCGAAGAACGCTTTTCCAGGATAGAGAGACACCCATAATAGCACGGCCTGGTCGCAAGGAGGCTCTGTCGATTCGGCTCGAGTACACGCTTGTGACCCATCTGTGAGGCAGCATTCGACGATGGCTTCCGAGTTCACGATGCCCATCCGGCACGCTCCGAATTTCCTCGCCTCAATATTGCGCCGGCATATACCATTACGCATGGTGACGTCTTCAGCTTTACAATATCAGGTAGGTTCCGCGCTTGTTTGACCCTTGGAAATTGACCAGCCTGCCTGCATGGCGTAAATAGCGTGCAGCGCTGGCGCACAGCGGGACTGCAAACCCTCGGTCAAAGAGTTCGAAGCGGTTATGCTATAGCCCCCTAATCTTTGACTGAGGCAAGGTACGCATCTGCATAGACAGCCGAAAGCATTACAGCCTACAGTTGCTGTATCTTGTGGATGCAACACAGTGACATAGCCTCAAAGATCATCACTGGAATAGCCAGTACCGCATCTCGGCAATCTTCGTACAGCAACGGCATATTGATAAATCAGGCGATGCCGAAAGACTCTTTTCGGAAGAAGCAAGCCAATTTCCCTGTTTCTGCACGTCAGCTCCCTCAAACGGTGCTCCTGTAGCACTTTCCGCCGCCCTGCATACGACACTTTTGCCACTGAAAGCTTAAAGAAGACAAATATATACATCTCTCGCTTATATTGTGCATGGAGAGGGGCTTGTAGATTCAAAGTTGCAGCAGGTACACATGCAGGATAGAAGCAACCACCAACAGCGGATTTCCATTTGTCGCTTCCATGGCCCGCCCAACTCAGGTGCCAAAATTAATTCACAAGCCACGTCGTACCACCCCCCACAGCGCCAAAATTCTCACTTCCCACTCGTGCACAACCCACCCAGCCCATCACGAAGCAACTCGGCCCAATTGACCCGGCACACGAGCAAGAACCCAGTTCAGTCCGCTCCGCCGCGCCCCGTTGCGCTCCACCAAGCCGCCAATTCCAGACCTCCTACTGCCCCACCTCGCGCTCCTCTCGCCAAGCTCCCCCGCGCCACATGCGTCACCGTGCAGCCGCGACCGTTGCATCCTGGGCGCGCCCGCGCCAGACTTCCGATCTCCGCTGTGTTGACCGATCGCTCTGGCCGTGGCACGCGCTGTCGCAAGGAAGGGGTTTCGGGTCTAGAAGAGGGGATCGGCGGGAAGGCCTGAACGCGGTGGGGCCGGCGACTTGTCTGTCTGCGTGGGCATGGGATTGTGAGCGGGTGTGTTGATTTGGCGAGATGAGAGGTGGAAGCCTGGAATGCGCTGGAAAAGTTGCATGAGCGGGGTGGGTGGGGAGGGGAAAGTGCTGTGTGGGCAGCAGCATGAGCGACGGGATGGGAATCTCAGAGGACGCTGGGGATCTTGCATGCTGGAGGTGTTTCAGGGTTGCTGTGTGACCTCGTGTTGCGGGATGCGGCGCGAGTCCGCGGCAGGTTAATGATTTCATGGGAATGTAATATGGATATTGTGATACGAGCACCACGCCATTGTGCACAGTGACTATCAGGGCCAAGAGCATGTTTGGAACGGATGGGGTTCATTTCAAGGTGATCTAACAATCAAAACGAGGTGGACTGCTGCGTCCAAGCCTGTGCCAGCCAGCAGTGGGCGGCGCGCAAAAGAATAATCCTCCCAGAGGCAAAGCAAAATAGAAAGACAATGCTGGCTGCGATCTCGCGAGCCACTCGCGCGTCCCTGTAATAACTCCCGCAAAGCAAAGGCGTCCTGGTATATGGTACATCCGAAGTCAAAAATCAAACCAGGTCGCGTCGGTAATCCAATTCCCTTCCAAAGTCCGTGTAAATGCTGTGCCTTCCTCCAAAATGCTGGTGTCTGTCCACTAAAAGGACGACAAAGTCGCTAAGGTTTCAATCGTCATGTCGTTGTGTCGTTGCCGAGTGTACTTTTGGTGTTGAAGTTGACTTTCTGGCTACCGACCTCGGTTTGAGGCTGCTGCCAGCGACGCGAACGACGAGGTCATTGCTGAGTATGCGGCTGATTCCCGGCCGTTGACGGAGGATATGGAGCTCGCGCTGTTGCTGCGTGTGGATTGCAGGTTGAGCGTGATGCAGGAGTCACACCGGCCGCCTTGGTTGTTGCAACGGCCTCGGCAGCCGCGCTCGTAGTTGGAGCAGGAGAACATTGTGATTGATAGTGGTGGTGATAGAGGTAGTGCGTGTTGAACGGTGTTGAGCTGGCATGCAGCGTAGTCTGAGGTGTCGCGAGAGCTATGGGCTAACCGTTCCGGCTTGGAGGGAGTAGACTGAGATAATATATGCGCAGGGACTACGTGATGCCCGATGATGTCGTTCTGGATTCTGCGATACTAGGGATGCAGGGTTTCGCTTGGCTGGTGTGGTCTCGCCCGTTGCGTTAAGCCCGCGTACTCCGTCCAAGATTGGGCGGCGTCAGTAGTGCAGTTGGCCTGTCGACGTAGGCGTGTAAAGGGAGCGGCCAATCGGAGGCGGGCAGCAGGATAGGGCGCGTAGACTTGGGAGCACACTTGGGTTTCGCTGTCGATCTTGGGCGGTGGAAGTACTGAAAGCGACTGATGACCGAATCGACAAAACAGAAACTGCTGGAAAATGCCCTCCTTTAAAATATCATCAGAGCGTGCCATGACCGGGCTGCGGCCGAGCCCAGGCAGCCCAGACGGTGGACCGGAAATGCCAGTGTCCAGTGGTGGAGCAGCGGTCCAGCCGGATGGGATGGATCATTCACAGGCCCCCGGCTTGGCCCGCGCGCTCTGATTCTTGCTCACCAGCACACACCAGGGTCTCGTGTACGCATGCACCACGCCCAGATTCGCTTGGTTCCCTGGCCTTTTACATCCTCTGTGTGCCGACGAATGACCCTGCGCAATCGGGACCCTGATAACCTGATTTCGCGGCAGCGAACATTGCATTCGGTGGAGGCTGAGCGGCTGCACGGCAGCCACACCCATGATGCCTCCGACGCATGCACAGGTACACTCTTTCAATACTACAAGATGCAAAGTACATCACCGAATCTGCAGCAGCTTCTATTTCCCTCCCCACCAAGAAGCAGTAGATGACGGAGGTGGTACAGCGGGGACAGAATTAGGTGCGAGCCTCAATCGCAGACGTTTTATCGAGTCGTGCTTACTGCGCGGACGAAGGTACCCTTTCACGCGAAACCAAACCAACTATCAAACATCGTGGTTAATCTTACTGCTTCAGCCGTTGAGATTACGTTGCGCCGCATGGTTCGCTTACTCATGGTGACAGTTGGAAAGAAATGGCCGCGCACCTACGGCCAAAACACGGCACCGAAAATAACTGAACGTCCGCTGGCGCTCGCGAACATTCACTGCTCACGCGAACGCGCCCTCAATGCGTTTCAGGCCATGGTCCCTCAGCTGGTTTGCCCTATCCATTGTTGCGGCCTGATTGCATCGGCATTTTGCTCCCGGGCCAGCTACCCTCTGGTCTGCACGCACGTTGTGCCTGACATATCTCACAAAAAAGGGTCTTGATGCCCAGTCACTATTCCTCGCCCGACGCTCCCCTTTCCGGTGATACCTCAGCTCACCGCGCATCTGCCCGTCTCTCTCCCGTGCCCAACAAATCTCCCAAGTTTAGTCATTATTTCTAGTAGCGGAACTACCGGGTCGGCCTTGATCTATCGCCGAGGGGTCTTCCCGTCATCTTTTGGAACACGTGTCGGCCGCCGCACCTTCCGGTTCGGTCTAGATGACCTTCCTCCTGCAGCCTCGTCTTGCGCGTCGTCTACTTTGTGTAAGGACGCGGGTGTTTTAGCCTGCCGTCGTGGGCTGAGTGGGATGTTTTAGACGCGGTGGGTTTGTGGGGCGTGGAGATCGTAGATCTCCGAGTATCTGGTTGAGGATCGTCTTGCGTGAGCGGTTCGCAGATTGTGAAACAGAGAAATTGTCTTCGAAATGAGTGCGGGAGGCCTTCTTGCAGCTCGCCCGATCGTTTCGATTTCGAAGTTGCAGCCAGTCGGAGGTTATCTATGGGCTTGACGTTCATCAGCCCTGAGCTATCGCCATGTCCACTTGTACCGCCTCTTCGACATAGCAAAGCTGGAGCACTGCTTTTATGGTAGTGAAGACTATTTGGTGGCGAACGGACGTTCAGAACGCATCCTTGCCCGAACCGGAAGTCTTACTTGTCGCCGTCGATCGCAGCACTAAAAGGCTTGTCATAGCCAAGAGATATCTAATCTATTCAATTAATCTTCCTTGACACCCGCAGGTGGATGTAGAGCGTTGTTAAATGTTGAACTTGCGTGCTTAGCGTGTTCTTGGGTCCGGGGTTTCAGGGTAATTCGAAAAAGGAGAGGACACTGTTGTCTCGCAGAGTTTAATCCTGAGGCGTGGCCTCTCCTTACAAAACGTACTGCTATGTTTCAAGTGTGTCAACTGATAAGTGGGTCGGAGCATTTTGACTCATAAGATGGAAGAGCTTGGATATTACTGCTCGAGTCCAAGGCTGTCCCGAAGAACGCACTATTGTTCACCAGGTATGCGAAGATGTGGACGGTAGAAATTGCCCAAAAGCTGCAGGAGTGAAGAGCACGCAAAATTCATCTGATAGGAAGATGAGACACAGACTGGATAGACATGATCCACTATCACAGCGTTTTAACACATCGAACGGTGTAGGTCATGGCATCGCAAAGATCGAACGAGCTAAGTATTCTTAGATACAGTGATCTGCGCACGAACCCTAGTGCCCATTAATTACGGGCCCCGTCGATCTATATCATACAATGTGGGGTGAGTGGTTTCTAGATCTCGAAGCTGGAAAGGGGCGAACGTGCAGGACTGGGAGCGAGCCTCTCACGCCTCTCCACCAGGTGTAGGGTTCAAACACAAGAACTTTGTCGATACTTCTTTCTGTGTTAGAATCCGCGTCAGCATCGTTTTGGTGCTTCAGCCAGATGTCATTGGGTAAGATTGTGTGTGCTTGTACACGTGCACCAGTAAAGAGCACAGCTGGCGCGCGTCCTGGCCACCTAATCAAAAATGTGAGTATGACCAGAAAGAAGTAGAAGGTCCCGAGCGCAGAGCAGGCAGCCAGCTATCTTTCTGTTCGATAATCGATCTCATCGCACATCTTGAGATCGTTCACTGGAGGGAAACATGATTTGTTGAGCTATTCATGCTTAGGACATCTTTGCAGCACTTGGGCCTCGGTGGACGGATACAGGAGCGCATGAGTGTGCTTCATATGGTAGGGTTTCTGGGTTATCAACATCTCGTACAATGTTTTGTCTCAACAGCTGCCCCTCGCAGCTCTCTATAGGTGCCATTAGTGAATTTCTATTCCTAGCGAAAGCACCGATAATTGAAGAATCTCGTTTCGGTGTTCAACGATTGATCTTTGCATGATTGATAAAGGAAGTGAATGTTGGGGTGAAAGAGAACTGCGCTAATTCATTCGGGGTTAGTCAGATACTCGTTCTCCTCTCACGCAGCCGGCAGTCACTGCTCGTTCTCACCCTGGATACTGGCTGGATACATATACTCAAGGTCCAGCCCTCGATCGCTGCCGAAAACTCAAATGCAGAATTTGGTACCGCTCGGGGCTCCAAAAGTACCGGTTGTACAACGAAATACGCCGAATTGCGCCCTCTCGGACTTAGGTCCTCCGCATCCCGCGGTTCATATCCGAGTGGACTAGCGGACGGACCCGACATCGGCAGATGCACGAGGATCTGATAAAGTTTTTAGGCCCTCAACTACAAAAGAGTCCACCTGTTGATTTGATGGGAACAAAATTGCTTGCATACATCGGCGCTCTTTTTGTTTTCGTTGGATTATACATAAAATCGCTGAGTTCGATACACACTGCGGTATACTTAGCATCTTCACGAGACACCATGGTCGCCAGGAATGTTGTAGTGATTGGCGGAAGCTACGTCGGTGTGCTTGCCACATGCAATGATACAGCAAAATGGTGGAATACTGACTCGGCATTCTAGGGACAAATGTTGCAGAGCAGCTTGCGAAGGCAGCTCAAGGGCGTTTCCGGGTACTTCTAGTCGAAAGGAACAGCCACTTCCAACATCTTTTCGCCTTTCCGCGATATGCCGTAACAACCAAAGTACCCACAAACAAGGCATTTATTCCCTACCAAGCAAGTCGGCTTGGGGAAAATGGTTCGTTCATCCAAGCATCCGCGATCGGTCTGACGAGCTCTGCCGTACAGCTCGACCGCAAGGTCCTGTTAGATGGACAACAAGTCGATAGCATTCCTTACTTTGCCTTGGCCATCGCTACAGGCACAAAGCTCGCTCCACCATCGAACGTTCCCGGTGAGAACAAACTATCTCGAACGACATATCTACGAAAACATGCGGAGCAAGTCGAGCGCAGTGAGCAGATCGTCATCATCGGTGCAGGCGCTGTTGGTGTACAGATGGCTCTTGATGCCAAGGAGCTGTATCCTGAGAAGAGTATTACATTAGTGCATTCTCGAGAGAATGTAATGAATAAATTTCACCCCGATCTACATAGCGTCGTCAAAGCAAGAGCAGATGAGTTGGGCGTGAACCTGGTACTGGGTAAAAGAGTCAAGTTACCAAAAGAAGGCTATCCTGTGGACAACGGCAGATTTGATGTGGAGCTAGTGGATGGGACGAAGATCCCGACTGATCTTGCTGTGAGAAAGCACCATCAAACCAGGTGGACAATTTGCTAAATCCTAGATCAGATCACCTGCAACGGCATGACCCCGCAGTCAGAGATCATTCGCTCGCTATCACCGGATGTCATCGATGAGCAAGGCTATATTGCCGTTAAAGATACGCTACAGATACAAGATGATCGTTTTCCCAACGTTTTTTCGCTCGGAGATATCGCCGCAACGGCAGCACACAAAGCTGCAAGACCGTAAGTGTCTCGAACTGGTTATTTGTAAACAACTACTGGTCACTTACTCTGTACAGTGCCATGAAGCAAGCAGAGATCGTCACCAAAAATGTCGTTCATCTCTTCGGCCAAGAACCTCTCGAGAAATACGAGGTCACAGACCCAGCAGCCATTCATCTCACACTAGGCATCAAGAAGAGTGTCATCTTCCGTAATCCATCGCCGGCTTCTGATGATAGGCCCGTAGTAATGCACAAGGATGACGGGTAATAATTTGGGCATATCACTATTTCTCATGTCACTAATTCGAGATAGATCACTAGATATGGGTATCGACGGGGTTTGGGCGAGGAGAGGAGCAGATATCTCGAACCCGAATTTGTAGGTACCGGCTTGTTGATGGCGAAACGGTCAACAATAGGGTACGTGCTATGCGCATCGAAAGCTTCGCCCCTATTGAAGAGGAATAATGAATCCCATAACGTGTCCTCTCATCTTGGAAAGATTACGCGGTCATCCCTATCTTACGGGACGGATTCACAGGTCGTGCCGATTCCGATCCCAAGCTCACGTCGTTAGGCTGCAACAATAGTCAAATCAAACAGAGAACTCCGCATCTACGAAGAGCAAGATAATTATCCGACCGACCAGATACGCGCATAATTCGCCCACCATGCGTCGCCTAACCGAGTTCCATGTCATCCTCGCCCCAGCTCATTTATTCGCATACGCCACATTACTCGGTACACAACTTTACCAGAGCTTTGTGATGGTGAAAGTGGCATACCAAGCATTACCGGCCCATTCGTTTACAGACTTGCAAAAAAGAGTGTTTCCGATATACTTCCGTGGTCAAACAGCTCTTCTCATTCTTACTGCGATCACATTCCCCCATGGCCCGCTCGCTCTAGCTAAGAGGAAGGGGGACTGGATACCCTTTTTCGTTGCCGGAGCTACGGCGCTCTTAAACTTAGCAGTATATGGGCCGCGCACGAGCAGGTTGATGATGAGGAGACGAGTCTTGTGTATGTTGAACGATGAACATTGAACTCTTGCAAGAGCGCATGTGCTGACAACAGCGTCTAGCGAACCAAATCGATGGTAGCAGAAAGCTGCCAGGAGTCAATCGAGATTTCTCGTGGAATCACGCGATGAGTATTCATCTGAACATCATTACAATTGGAGCGACGTTGTGCTACGGGTGGAGACTGGCCTCGAAGCTCAATTTTGAGCATTGGTAAAGTTACGATTCGTCACAGAAGCCTCGCGGAAGAAGCTCATGCTACAGACAAGACTTTCTTTAGGCGCGGTTGAAATATGATTCTAATACCATTGTGATATTGTTGTGTGCTTGGTGTGACGGAGAGTTCGTAATGTAGCCGGAGATAGAGCCCAAAAACTAGTCCTTGTTGGTTACTAGCGTCGACTTCTTATCGGATCGGCGTGATTGTTGCATCCGTTCCGCTGCCTCTATGGCGGCTGCTCCATTCCTTGCACCTCGTTCTTTTCTTCTTCTGACAGCCGGGATGG
Source organism: Paraphaeosphaeria sporulosa (assembly GCF_001642045.1). Classification (NCBI taxonomy): domain Eukaryota; kingdom Fungi; phylum Ascomycota; class Dothideomycetes; order Pleosporales; family Didymosphaeriaceae; genus Paraphaeosphaeria; species Paraphaeosphaeria sporulosa. Next base: position 1,671,403 of record NW_017253367.1, read on the forward strand.
AAAACAATGATAGTTCCACATCCGCGCGACCTGCAAACCCACGCGTGACCCAGGCTTGCCAACGTTGCCGAACGCTCAAGACACGTTGCCTGCCAAGCGAGCAGTCCGGCACTTGTCAGAGGTACCATCCGCCTGTTTCGTTTATGATCAGCTTCGTTGTTCGATAACTGACTGTATACAAGATGTTTTACTGCTAAACGTGACTGTATCTGGGCCGAAGTCCCACGCCGCCCTCGTCGCGTGCGCGGTCCATCGTAAGCACGGTCCTCCTCAAAGATTGCAGGGTCCTAAGCGCTCGAAGTCGTATATCGCAAGTAGAGCAGAAGATTGATGGGCTTGTGGCGAGTCTTGTTAAGACAAGTGCCACGGACACAGCTGAAACGTCGACATCTCCACCCGAGAGACCTCACTGGACAACCATTGGAACCCACAAACTCGCTGGAAGAGATCGTCCGGTCGCCCCTGGGAGCTGGTTGCAACTTCCGGATTCCTTTGAGCAGCAGACATCGCTGCCCGAGATCCATGCACCATCCGAGGTATCCGCTCCAGAGCCCGAGACGGAAGTGGATGCAGCAGAGAACGCACAAGACTTAGACTATGTCGAGAAACTGCGCAGCATCCATAGCTTCGCGGAAAAGGAAGACAGTTGTAACCCAAACCATGCTCCAGCTCAATCCAAACGAAAGGCGGAAGACCCTATTAATGATGAGAAAGTGAACGAGCTGCTGAAGAACGGAAAGGCCGATGATCTACTCGACATATACCGGTCTATGTGCATAACTTTTCCATTTGTCCCGATAGACGATGTGACCTCGGCCGAACACTTGCATGCTACTAAGCCTATGCTTTGTCTTGCTATTCTTACAGTCGCTGCTTGGGAGGATCACAAGTTGCAACGCCATCTAGACAGGGTCTATCGAAAGGAGTTGGCGGATCATACTTTCATTCGCCCAAGGAGAACGATTTCGTTACTGCAAAGCGTTCTTGTCTATTTATCAAGGTACCAGCATATATTTTAAATTCAGATTCAATAGAACTGACCAGTCAGATACCACTTCGTCTTCAGTCATAAGACTCAGCAAATATACTTCATGCAGACGACTGCGAACGGGCTTGCACTTGATCTTGGACTTCATCAGAGTTCGATTCCGCCGGTCATCGACTTTCCAGGAAGACCATCGCCTTCGCCATTGTCTACAACGGAGCAATTGGAGCGGCAGCGGACGTTCCTTGGCTGCTATTACTTGTCCTCTCAGTAAGCCACCAATCCCATGATGTAGTCATACACTCGCTAATTCTATCAGAGTTTCTGCAGGAATGCAAAAGCCCAGCCTGCTCAAATATACAGAATACATGGGGAAATGTAGTAGCAACTTGAGAGATCATCGTCAATTCCCTTCAGATGTAATAATTGGGCATCTTCTGGCATTAAGGCGCCTCGATGACCAGATCCAAGATTGTTTCTTTACCGAAGAGACTTCCAGGCTCGATATCGCAGATCCCCGCATCTTGATGAACTTTCGGCTCCTGGAAAGCCAGCTCGAAGAGTGGAAGCGCGAGCGTTATAACCAAGAGTACCAACTCAGTAAGGCATGCATTGCTCTTGTGGCCGCACGGCTAACGTTCTAGCAGTATTCGATCTTTCATCTGCATTCACCGATATGCAGCTACATAGCATAGCTCTTCGAGCACCGAAATCATCCAACCAAGACTACATCGCTGATGCGACGCGCCTAAACGCTTTGCTCGCCACTCTCGAAGCTTGCAAACGGTACCTCGACACTCTAATTAGCTGTCCCATGTCGAATTATCACATCTTGGCATTCGCAGAATGGTTCCGTATTCCTCTCGTCGTGATAACACTAGCACGCCTGTGCATCCCTAGCGACGCGCATGCCGCAGCGCAATGGGATGTGAAAGCGGCCCATGAACGGGGACGTCTAGATCTCTACCTTGAATCACTGTGTTATCGAATGAAAAATTTGAGTACCTTTAAGCGGACACAATCCTTTCATCATGATTTCTACTGGTCGCTGGAGATGATTATGGATTTGACCAAGAGTTGGTTCATGAAGAAAATCAGTGCGAAGACAACGCCATCAAATGGAATACCCACGCCGGACACGTTCCAAGGATTTCCCCATGGCCTGATGACGGATGGTACAGATGGACCCTCTTCATCTCTGGGGCTGGACACTACGCGCTGCCCACATGTGTCAATTGACCAGGGACCGAATCCCAATGGCATGAATGAGAATGACCCTTTCGCCTTCATGCGCGATATGGACTTTGAAATGGACAGGTATGAGCTCATCCTTTCTGTATAGAGTTGGAACGTACTAATCTATATTTACGCTAGGTTTTTTGACGCAGGCCTCTGGGGGGACGAAACTTACCACAGCATGGGCTTCGGCGGCGGCATGCGCCACTGAGACAGCCACTATCCAAACTTTTGTGTGTTTGTAGCTGTACAAATCAGCAATCTGTCTCCACTCATGGGTTAAGGCTTCGCCGGAAGAACTCTTCTCTACCCATGGTTCTACGACTCGATAGTAATGGGTCACAAACAGGCATCTTGGAACGTGCAAAAGTCATTCAATCTGCGTACCTGTAATTAAAACCTAACTCCGAATATTTTTTCCACGTGTTCGGATTTCCCGGCGATACATAGTCAGTATGTAGGAGCGATACCTGAACCGGGATCAACTGATGAGTCATCGCACCCTGACTCTCCAACTTAGGCAACTATGAGACACTCCCCTCATCATCTCCTCGAATTTTGGGATTGTGCTACATCTGTCGAATCCTGAACCCTCCATCGCCTGTAAACGATGGTCGCTACCGAATTTCACATCGACACTCCGCGTCTTGTCATCTCCCATTTCGATTCGTTGCAAGACTCCCATTGCGACTTCCTAGTGACACTGTACGACACGGAGCAGAACCGCGATCACAAACCCGTCCATTCACTCATGCCAGACCGTGAAGCCGCGCGCAAGAATATCGATTCGAACGACCTCATTTATAGTTCGGGCTATGGCCGATACCTTGTCAGTCTCAAAACGCCCACTACCTCCGCGACTGCAGAGGCAGAAGATGTCCCGTTTTCTCAAAGAGTCAAGGCTTACACCAAAATTGGCGTCGTTGGACTGAAATTCAGGAAGTTCGAGGGCGCACCACTCGCGCCAGACGTAGGCTATGGCTTGCTTCCCGCATTCCAAGGGAAAGGGTATGCGACTGAGGCGGCAGCAGCGCTGGTGCGTTGGTTCGAGGAGGAGAAAGGTCAGACCGAGTTCTTCGGTTTTTGCGACCCAAATAATGAGGGCTCGAAAGCAGTGCTCAGACGGATAGGGTTCAAGGAGTGGGGTGTACGGAACATTAAAGGGATCTACTCGGACGGAGGGACTATAATTGGAATGGTGTTTAGTAAGGGATTGACAAAGGATTTGGAGGCTTATGGGATCTGATGGTGGATTCCTATGTCTATATCTCTATTCAATAGCCTTTGTAATTAATGCCACGCTTGACGATCCGAGCGCAGGGCCTGGCATTTGACTGCATCGTATTGATTTCATCATGGCCAATTAACTTCTTGTGCTCCTAATCGCTGCTTTCCAGTGACATCTATGACTGCATCGGGAATCGGCCTTTCATGGGATGTGCCGCGGCCTCGGGGCGGAGATATCGGCAAATTCGGGGATAAAACTGAAGCTTCCCGATCCCTCTGTAAGTCATCGTGTTTCAAGCTTTCTGATATTGCAAAGTACTGCACCAACAATTGACACTAAACAAGAGACAGGCTTAGGATGCCGGATAGTCAGCCCCAGCGTAGAAGAAGACGACCAGCAGTGTATGTTAGCATGGCTCTTTAACGACGAATAATCAGGCTAATCTGGATCGGACACAGCTCTTGTACTTTGTGTAGGCAGCGCAAGATCCGTTGCAACCGCGAAACCCCATGCAGTAATTGCATCAGGTCTAGAAACAGTACATGCGAGTATGAGACTTTGCCGGTGTTGCCTCATCGCTCACGGGAAAGTGATCGCGATGAAGCTTCCATCACCACCATTTCTACTACGGCTCCACTCCAGGACATGGATTCTATGAGAAATCGCGTCACACTTCTCGAGAACCAACTTGAAAATGCACTGCGAAGAGTCATACGCTCTACTCCTCCAGCTCCTTCTACAGCTGAGACACCAGTTTCCAGCATCGAAACGGCGGATAGCCGTATTGGTGGCACCTTCTATATCCACCATGGAGATCCTGCCCTTGGTCAATCTCCCAACATACATCGCAGTCTCACGCACAAGAAAAGGATGTACGGCCAGAGCCACTGGATGAACATGAGCGTGATTATGGTCCAAGACATTGCGCAGATGATTGACGGACAAGCGAGAGATCCCAGCACGCAAGACTTCAGCGAGAAGGTCTTCTCGGGGATGCATAAATGCAAGCGAATAGCCAGACTCGTCAAATCGCAGAGAGAACCACCATGGCCGTGTTCGCCAACACCAGAGCTGCCTCCAAAGAACATTGCGGATGATCTGGTAGACTGTTATCTCCGTACATTTGAAAGCGTGTACCGAATACTCCATATTCCTTCTTTCAAACGAACCTATGAAGCTATATGGGTAACGGAGGGTGATCCCGATTCAACTTTCTTGGTGCAATTGAAGCTGGTGTTGGCAATAGGTGCAACGTCCTACAACAACAACTTTACGCTCCGTCCGTCAGCCATGCGATGGGTACATGAAGCCGAGACATTCCTTACCAACCCCCACCTTAAGCATCGACTAGGTATACAATATATACAAATATATTGTCTCCAGCTTCTTGCGCGACAGACAGCTGCTGTAGGCGAAGACATGGTGTTCATTTCCACGGGGAGTTTGATACGCTCCGCAATGTTTTTAGGTCTGCACAGGGACCCCGCGCATCTGCCAGCGAGGACACTTTATGCCAACGAAATGCATCGAAGACTTTGGACCACTGTTATCGAGCTTTGCTTGCAGGCGAGTATCTATGCAGGTTGCCCACCTCTCCTGAGCCAGGACGATTACGATACCCAACCCGCCGGGAACTTTGATGACGACCAGCTTGAAAACAACGACGCAATTGCGAGGCCGGAAACTTTCTTGACGCAGTCATCCGTCTCCATAATCCTGCGGAGAACTTTCCCAGCTCGGCTCGCAATAGCTGCGTTTCTTAACAATTTCACATCCACTGGCACCTTTGAAGAAACCCTTCAACTTGACTCGGAGTTACGAATAGGCTACAAGGCTTTGCGAGACGCTCTTCGAGGGTTTGATTCTAACCATGGAAACTTGCCATCTGACTTCCAAATCCGTGTGGTAGATACGGTCATGAACCGCTATCTGTGCGCTGTCCATACGCCTTTCTTCGGCCCTGCATTGAAAGACGCGAAGTACGCATTCTCAAGGAAAACAGTTTTTGACACAGCTCTGAAAATGTGGTACGCGATATTCCCGGCCTCGAACGACTTCGGCTCATCATCTTCGAGTGGTACAACGTCCCCCGTAAGAGATGATCTCCAGCGAATAGTCACCTGTGGTCAGGGATTCCTCAGATCGGCGGTGTTGCAATCTATCCTGATGATTGCAGTCGAAATGAGAACGCAAATACAGGAAGACGACGGTTTAAGTCCGACACCACTGCGGCGAGATTTATTCGCCATCATCCAAGAAGCCAAGTCGTGGTCGATATGGTGCATGGAGGCCGGCGAGACAAACGTTAAGGCACTTGTGTTTGTGTATCTCATGGAAGCTTACACCAAAGGTCTTGCAAAGGGACTAGGCAAGGAAGCAATCGGGAGGTCACTTGTGGAAGCCTCACACAATGCTTTGCAGCGTGGAATGGTATTGCTGGAGGGAATGATGGAAACAGAGATACCGAACCAAGATCAGGCTGGTCTAGGGAGCCTTTCCCTGAATGATCTGACGCCCGAAATGCTTGCAGATTGGCAATCAATCGTGAGTCTCTTATTCCATTTTTGCTAGTCTCGCCGCATTAAAACACTACAGCAGATACCAACTGGTATGAACGACCCCTATGGCTACGACATGATGAACTGGGCTTTCGATCAGACAGAAGTGCAAAACACATGGCTCTTTTGAGATTGCCATGCCCGGATCTGGAGTGATTGCCTCTCAACGAGCCACTCAAGGATCTCGGTGCAAATCTGATGTCCCCTATCTGAGGAAAACCTGTTCTACAGCAAGCCGTAATGCGCGTACGCACTAATGTAGGTTCCGAGATTCAGGTCGATTATCGGACTCAGTCGTCTTTCCGTGCCGATCCGGATGATGACTCATGCACAGCAACATGCCACCTGAACAGTATAAGAGACTCTAGAGAAGACAGTGTTTAATGTTACTCAGGCAACGTCGAGACACTATATAAAACATCATTTCCCACTCTCCCACTACTGCCGACACACTTCGTCAACTCGCAAGAAATGACATCTTCAAGAACGGAACTCATCAAGCTCCAAGCCGATGTCACCATTAACGCTGTAATCAGTCAGCCACACAGCCCCGACCGTCATCGAGGAAGACCTAGTCTCGTGTTCCTCCATTTTTGGGGCGGCTCCGCTCGCACGTGGTCACTCGTCATCCCGCATATCTCCGCAAAGTATCAGACTGTCGCCCTTGACTTTAGAGGCTGGGGAAACTCGACCGGCCCCGACACCCCGGAAGCATATACCATCACTGCGTTGGCCGATGATGTCGAAGCAAGTATAAGGGAGTTGAGGCTCGAAAGAATCGTACTCGTAGGCTTGTCGATGGGTGCGAAGGTCGCGCAACTTGTGGCTTCGCGATGGTATTCTTCTGGTGTGGGAGTTTTGACGGCGTTGGAAGGTCTGGTGCTCATGAGTCCGGCGCCTACGACACCACTGCGTTTGCCGTTTGAGATGCGTGAACAGCAGCTGCATGCGTACGATGACCTGAATTCTGCGGCTTTTGTGGCGAAAAATGTATTAACGGCATCATTCCAAGACAGAGACCTACCAGAATTCGTGGTCGACGATATGATCAAGGGGAGACAGTGGGCTCGTGAAGCGTGGCCTGCGTATGCGATGGGTGAGGATGTGTCTGGTGAAATTGGTAGGATTGCGGTCCCTGTGCTGGTGCTGGCTGCGGAGAAAGATCTTGTGGAGCCAGTTGAGAGGGTTAGAAAGGAGGTGTGTGAGCGTATCCCTGGGGCAAAGCTGCAGGTTCTGAATGAATCGGGGCATCTTTCGCCTGTGGATGCTCCAGATGCTGTGGTGGAGAATATTATACAATTTTTAGATTCACTGTAAAACAATATGGACGCAGTTACCAATAGATGCTTCTCTTAGTACGAGGCTTGGGTTTTTCCCCTTACCTCACACCCTTCTTTGATGCAGAAACTCCTCGAGCGATTGATTCCGGAAAAAGATACGCTGATTTTCACGATTTTCCCTGCTACCAAAAGGACTGCGAGACAGAGAAGTCATATTATCAGAAGGTGTATGTTCATAGTGGAGGTTGTGGTTGGGGACTCTTGCTACGCAGATATAGAACGGTCCTTAAAATCCCCCTTTTTCTCAAAAGACACTATCATCACCACAGCAGCCGTTGTATTATAAGGGAAGCTTCTCTGACAACGATTTGCAATCAGAACTGAATGCCGAGCACGCGCGAGCTAGAACGTCGCACTCTCACACTAGATCGTTATTGTAGAGGTAAAAGGCCCAACTACATCTCTAACTTTGAACAGCCTGACATGAGCAACACTCTTTACAATATTGTGTAAATCGACGTGATCTAGCATGCGCTCACGTATCATGACAATTAGCAGAAGGGTATCACCATCTACACCAACCTGATGATTATTGAACAATCCCCTTCCATCCAAGTAAATCCTTTCGGAACCTATCTCTTGGCATACGTTCAAGTGGGAGCAGCTGTGTGCCTTACATTTAACATCAGCCGCCTTTAGAGACTGCCCATTGCTGCCCTTAGGCACTAGTTAGATCTTAGATCGGGGAAGGGCTTGCTTGTGTGGTACGCGCATAAACAGTATATATATCAGTATACCTCCTTCACTGATGGTGCAACTCTTTCAGGTTTTCAACTCAATATTTACCCAAACCTTGAATCTGGTAAGGGTCTCACCGCTTCGACATATCCGCCAACATCCCTACTCCGAGAACATTTGATTACAAAACTGACGAGAATGGATGCGAGGTCGTCTGCGATGTCTATGCCCAGAATGCTTCTCCGAACCATGCCCGATGATCGTTTGGATGCACCACAGTGGACTTAGTTTTCGAGAACCGCCACGCTATCGGTACACATATGTTCTACTTTGGACCGATACTATGGTTTGTTGTAGTAAATATGGATTACAGGTTGGCTCCTCAGGCGAAGACGAAGGATTTCTATCGATACACGGAAGACTGCGCAAGTTGGTGTCGCCAAGTACTGCCAACCGAGCTTGGGGATGGGTTTGTGGATCCCGAGAAGCTGATTATCGGTGGAAGCAGCTGTGGTGAGCCGGAAAGTTTCCCCATGTCATTGAAGCGTGACTGAACAATTATTAGGTGCACAGCTAGCTTTTGACCGCTGGTCTGACCCTGCAGGCTCCGCCAAAGGCGATCATCAGCTTGTATCCCATCAAGGACCCACAAATGAGGCTTTCACAACCCCAATAAAGCCGAGCCCACTCCCAGGACGCACGTCTTTGATCGTTTACGATGAGTTCCGCCAGTTCATTGGACCAGACGCACCTATGGCCTCTCGCCTCGCGATCAGTTGCAAGATCCCGGATTTCAGGTACTGGGGCCAAGCAAACGCCTATTTCTACATGCTGAAGGAAGGCATTTACCTCGAATCCGTGTATGGTACATTCAATGAGGTGGTCACCAATCTGAAGTGGAATATCCCGGTCAATCTGACTGAGAGATTTCCTCCGGTGTTGCGACACACGCCCAGCAAGATCATTTTGTGCACGATCAGGAGAGCGAGAAGCTTTTCGAAGCGCTACAGACTAAGCGGATGAAGCATGAGTGGTGGAGGGTACTTGGAGAGCATGATCATGGATTGGACGCTTTGGACATTGATGCTGGTGAGGAGGACGGCTTAGGGAAAGAGTTTGCCGAAAGGCTATGGCCTTGTTTGGAGAGAATTTTCAACAATAAATAGATGAATTAAACTTTGCGTCACCATTGGATGGCGTATTTTCGGAGACTGATACGTTTCTCGCTTTCGTTTGGAGTGCCGCAGGTAAATTGGTAATGAAAATGCACTAGTCTACCAAATACAAGTGCGATATTGCAGGTCAAGCTACATCGAACAAGTAGGAACGACTCTATTCCAATTTTGATGTCCGCCTGGGCATACTGTATGAGTATGCTTTCATCATCGTCCCCATACCGCTGCGGTACTTTTGAGGATCGACATCTATCTGGGGCGCGTTCGGGGTACAGTAGGTGAATGTTCCTCAAGAGCATCTCTCTGAGGACTTGAAGAGCGACGTGCATGAACGAAATCTAGTAGCGATATGCGCGAACCCAGCTCATGGTCCTGACATCGAATTTGGAACGACGCTATCTGTAGTGTAACAGGCTACTCTTGCTGATCATAGTGACCTGGGGCAATGACCTATCCACACAGCGGTTCTTGTGCTTCTGTGCAACGACCGTGAATCTTGACTGCTGGGTGGTACATTTCTCATTTTGTCGATACAGCCCCATCGCTTCGATTCTCATGCGCATCCATGTACAGACTCACCGATCGCCTTGTTAGGCTGCATTAGCGCTGTTTGCCTTCTTGAGGGCAATTCACCAGGGCTGAAAATAGCCGAGCTGCGGTCCGGTTGGAAGGAATTTGAGGCTCTGCGACGGAAATGGTATGCGCATACTCCTAATTGAAAGATTCAATCAAAGCGATTCGTACTCGCTCTTCATTACTAAAGTTTACGATCGGTCAACGCGTGGGGGTAGAAGAATACTGCCAGGCTGATGGCTGAACAGATGACAAGTGCAAATCGCCGTTTAGGCTAGAAATATCCGAAGATACTCCTGAGTTCCTATCAGATGTTGCTCCTCCTGGCTTTGCTGGCGGGAACGCTTGAAGATGCGTTTAATGAATCTCTACCAGGCTTGAAACTGGTCAAAAAAGGATAGGCTCATTCTCCTAAACGCGTCTCTACGCAGTAATTCAGCGTATCATACAAACCTCACCACTACTCAGGCTGCATTACGATTGTCGCCGATCACTGCTCACTCATCCGAGACTTACACTGCGGTTACGCGCGTGATTCATCGACTCCATTTGATTGGTGGGGTTGATTAGATACGGGGCCACGCACTCCGCGCATGCGTGAAGGTTGCAAGGATATGATCCAGAGTCGGGGCTGGGTAAGTTAGTGACTCGGCCAACAACAGAGGTTTGCCTTTCGAGCGGCCCGAGAGAATATCAGGCGCGGGCCGAAACACGAAGCACGAAAAAGCAAGGGAATCTCCTCTGTGTGACTGTCTCAAAGATTGCGGCACCGACCAGTTGCACTAGGAATGAACGTGCCGAATCCCCTTCTGCTGCCATCAACCCTGTAATTGCGTGCGACTGTCCTATCACGGGAATGCAGCCCCGCATCTAGCAGGCATGCTGCAGCTACGTCGCACGATTTACTGTGAGTCATACCGTGGACAGAAGGTGTTTTCTTTTGCCCCTCAATGTCTGCTCGAAAACTCCATGCTACCGTGGATGTGGTACGAATACGTGATGTGGAACCGGTCCACGGGAGCTAGGAAGGCAGAGCTGCAAGATATTCGTTTGTGCATCGAAGTGGGTCGCCGTTTCTGGTCGACCAGGATGCATAGCGGGGTGCGGGAAGTGCAAGGTACACACTACCGGAACTGGAGGACCATGACAAAGGCACAAGTGCGCATACTTCTTTCTTCTATTCAGAGGAAGCCATTATACAATCTCCGAAAGATTCAAAGGAGAAGAAAAGGGTTCGCGCTATTAATGTATCCAATCGGTAGCCTGTGCATCTGCGCCGAGAGCAGCAACCAACCGATGTCGAACAGTAAGCCGATATTCACGCGGCACGGGACGTCTTACATTCAACCAGGCTTGTAAGCTCGGTTTCGGGGTGGTATGACTTCCTGCGCTGAACTCCGATCTCAGTGCTTCACTATGGCATGTTCGCACTCTTCTTGTTTCGATAAGAGCTGCTAGTCAAAAACAAATCATTTGACCGCACGCGTCCATATCTTACAGGCGGAGAGACAATCGCTGGGCCGATTTGCAGCCCTCGCAAGATGAGACCGTATCGCGGGAGGCACTGGTCACTGGAGATTGCCTGCTCGCCTGATTTGGCTTCAGCCAATGGAAGGTATGAGCGGCAGTTGCATGATGGGCTGGTCCGATAATAATATGCTATCTTGGTTGGAGCCCTCATTTGCGCTTCCTGACAAGCAGCAAAGGCTGAGTAGAGCAACAGGGATTTGTCCAAACAAATGACTGCCAACCAAAATACGAGAAACTTGCCCAATCAATAGGAATATTATCGCCAAATAGGATTCATGGTACATCAAGTGAGACGAAACGCATGCTTTCAGTCCCAAGCATCGATTGTAGAGTCGGTATATTGGGAGGATCGCGGCTCTGGAAATTGTAATACAAGTAGATTCCATCGGTGTGTGATCGCCTAACATGCGGTCAGAGAGAGGGCGCTGGAGGGCAGGAGCCTTGTCTCGCTGAGTCAGGGCATAGCAGGAATTTCGTTCGGACAACAGGCAGGCTCAAAAGTGCAATGGGATGTCCTTTCGCGGACGTTCATATTGTGTGCCTACCTCCCCCAGGTATACTTGAAGTTTGAAGTATTGCTATCGGGTATTCAGTCACCACGTTGAGTGAACTTTTAAATGATGAACACTGGTTTGGCGTTCTGTTTTAGTCAGAAAGCAGTACATGCGAGAGAGTCCGTGCGATATCCTGAACGGAAACACTTCAATCAACACATAATTGCCTGTGATAGAACTGGGAAATGTCTACAAGAACCTCCACCAGTGTGCGTAACAACATTTGGCCTGAGTACTGCTGGGAAGCTTTGGCTTCGATGGTGATGTAATGACTCTGATGCGTGACCCGACATCAGCAGGTCATTCGAGTGGTCGGCCGGCTCCGCTTGCCTCGAATCATGTTCTGATATATCGCCTTTTGTAGCGCTGAGCGAAAATCGTCTTGGACGTACTTCGACGTTCTGAAGGCGGGAGAGCAACTTCTCGGAAGCCAACGATGGGAGGCTTTGTTGTGGTCGCCGTCTTGATGGATAAATACATCTTCCAGGCGTCAAAATGGCCAGTGCCGACAGATCGATATTACTACTCGTGAAAGAGGTCGAATGTGATCGACTGCCAACCGTGTGAGTGGAATCTTGACCATCATTCGAGGAGTTCGTTGCGTGGGAGAACCAATACCGCTCTGACCATTCGTCTACTGAGTCACCGTGCGGTAACAATATCTTTTTTTCTTCAAGAACGTTGAAGTACATTGTCCGCTCGATAGCATTGGTCTTGGCATAGTCCAGCATCCATTCATCAGACATTCGCCGGCTCAAGTCGGTATGAATGTCGGGAGTACCCCATCTATTTTGACGCAGATGCTGGACTTCGACATCTTTTTTCATGATTTCTGTCAGCAGAGTGCTGTATTTATCAAATAAAATTTGGAAGAGAACACGTTGCTCAGGAGCTTCGACGTGGGTGATTGGTTTTTCAAATTCCAGATCCAGGAGTTCCCACTGTTGTGGACGCAATGAGTCGAATTCTTTCCTGAGATTGTCGAGCTCCGTTACCGCGGCTTTATATTGATCTTCAAAGTGTGCCTCAGGATTCAACTTAATTTGAGTTTGAGGCGGCGGTTCGGCCACGTTCACAGGCTCACGTGAGTTCAAGGGCAAGTACTGGGGAGGAGGCGGAGGCGGAGGCGGGGGCGGAAGCGGGGGCGGAGGAGGCGGAGGAGCGTCGTGGACAAGAACCGTCTGATTTCCTAGGAAAACTGGGTCGGGAGGTGGCGGAGGACGCGATTGTGTTCTAGCATCATATTTGGGTAAAGTCGATTCCATGTGGGCCCGTAAGTCCGGAAAGTGATACTGGTACAGCATCTCTTCCTTCTGCATGAATCTCCATTCCGATCCTCCAAGAGTTCTTTCAGCTTCAATATAACTATCCTCCATGAGACCCAGTCGATCTCTTTCCTGAATTACCCTTTCATATGCTTTTGTGATAGATGGTGGCAGCGCCTCTGCGTTAGCGTTATAGAATTCACGCAATGCGCTCAGGAGTTGACCCTCGGTGGTCCCAGTCACGAAGCGTTGTAATCGCACGGTTTCTCCGGCTGCTTTTGCTTTCGAGCGCTCGACAAGCAAGTCCTTCCTTGCCTGCGAAACCTCCTCCTGTGCAAGTGTGATTTCATGTAATCTGCTCAAGGGTGATGCAACAATAATTCGCGCAGGGTTTTTGAAAAGGCCAATATCAGGACCGCCAAATGTATGTTCGAGCACTTCAGTGCGGTCGGTTGAGCCGTTATGCGAGTCGGTCGAGCCGTAATACGAATCGGTCGAGGAGCCCAGTGCCTGCATAGCACAGGTCATGGCGCATGTGTACAGAGACCAGAGCAGTGGTGTTCATTGTTCTCTTGCTGAGAAGTTGATGGGTGATCTTGGATAGCCCTGTGCCAGCCTTGTGGAGATGTTAAGGAGCCTCGGATGTTGGTGGATGGATCGGTATCTGTTTCACTGCAAGGATGCCAAGTGTCCGTTGACGTGGATAAATACAACAGGTGCAGCTGTATGCGCTTGACGAACAACTCCTTTAAATGGCAGGGGTCGATACGCCTAGAAAGAGAGTGGCTGGCGCGAGCAGGTCAAGAGGCAAAGACAAGGCATTAGGGGATGCCGCATCCCGGAAGTTGGGCTTATCAGTGGCCTGTTTGTGCTCAAGGCCCGTGGGATGATGGCGTGGCCTACTTCCCAGGGGGATGGTTGCGGCACGAAGCGCATCCTGGGTCGCCCGCGTTACATTCCATGCAGCCTTTGGCCTAGCGCAAGGGAGTCAGCCACATGCGCGAGCAAGCGAAGTCACGCAACACAACTTCCTGCATACTCTCTGCATGCTCCACACGCCAAAGTGGAGAAGACGCAGAACCATGCCGCCAGTACACTGATTGCCCACACACCCTCAGGCAGCTCCACCAAGATGGCAATATAGCAGAGCCGCATCGCTTGTCCATTAACGCGGCAGCGATTGCTTATAAGCGCCCTCCGCGACGACGTTCAACATCCACGGCATAAACGATCTTTAACATGTCCCAGTCATCACCTTCGGTGTGGACCTGGGATGCTAACCGCCAAGACTATTATTATGTTACGAGAGACACGTTGGGTCAGTGTTCAAGGCTAGTGACGACCTCAAGTGCGAACTCACAATTCTACAGGCAACTATATCTACCATTTTCAAAAAGAGCAAGCACCTGTGGAAGCCGACCCGAGGACGCCATATCCACATGTGAATATTGATTTGTACGATTCTCGCGTCCTAAGAACATAGCGGGGCTGATCTACCAAAGCCGGCCACGAACCGACGAAGAGACCCTGCCAGAACTAGGTAGGCGATCAGAAGAGTACCTCTTAGAGCTGAAGAAAGCTGATGCATAGTTTGATAGCACCGGCGGCTGTGAAGAGTCATCCAGACTTCATCAAAGGAAACCCACAGGCAGGCTGGCTTGAGCAGCTGGATCCCAGTAAGCATAACCAAGGATGTTGAGGTAGCAATGCTGAGAAGTACAGGTTATCGAATGAGGAGTGGCCGTGAAGCGCGCCAGTTCTTTAGGGTCGGCAAGGTACGCTCGTGCTGCCTGCGAAATTTTCCGTTGCTAATATCAGTGTCATCATTTCAGGTGTTCGCCATGCTGCATATACAAGCGGCCAGTGCAACGGATCTCACAGCATTAAGTGCCAACATCACAGTCGTTCAGTACGGAGAGAGAGCTTTCTCTCAGATCCGACGTTTCGTTATAGTCGATTCGCGTCGCGGATTCGTCTATGCATGGTAATACCTAGGACAGCTCGACCGGAGGAGAAAATCTTTACTGACACGTGCGCTCAGTCCTATATTCACCTACAGCAAGCGGGGTACCCTCAAACCTGGCTGCATATCATCTGAGCATTCGGTGATACATCTGTATGGGTCCACGCCAACCATGTTTGAGGGAGAAAGAGAACGCGGTCTTGATAAAGAACCAATCTGTGTCAATCCGGCAGATACCAGCGTGCGGATGGACCCCGCATCGCGATTGCACTATGGCAAGGTGTATCCAATCGAAATGAATGTGAAAGTCAAGGATATCGGAGACGTTATCCCGGAACAACACTCCCTGCTTCTTCGGTATTATCGAGAGGAGGATGGTCGAAGCGACAGTGATCATGACGGTGTTCAACATGTTCAGGAGCCGCCGAATTACACCTATGCACAACAAGATCAAAATCAAACCTATGCACAACAAGATCAAAATCAAGCAGCCCAGTCTTACTCAGGCTCAACTTCTTCAACGACATATTCGACGACATATCCAGCGACATACCTAGCAGCGTACCCGGCGACGTATCCAGCGACGTATCACCAGGCACCGCAGGATTATCCCCCGCAGCAATATCCAGGCCGACACTACCAGGGTTCTTATGGCTACCAATAGTGCTTCGTTACTCATACGTTTTCGTGTCTTGCGTCTGTCTCTCTGCACTATAATACGTTTCTCGGATCCTTTCATACCTTGAATCCTCATAACGGCCTGTTCGGATTCTCAGCGAAAGTTCTTTTGACTGTCTCACAAATTGCGAATATGGACTCTTAGCGCGCAAATGGTTTCAGGAAACATTCTGACCATTTGTGGGCGCTATTCCGTGGAATGGCGGGGATGCGAGAGGAGCAGGATAAACGACGGCGCCATCTGGTAACCCGGGAGGGCTATCTTACCCGTGAGTGGCGCGCGTCATCACGGTCGCTTTCCTTTTCAGATTAGTTCATAAGCCACACAATTCACACACTACACGTCTTCAGATTGATTTGTGTCATTATCGTAATCGACCCTAGAACTATGGTCCCTCGCAGCAAGCCCTCGTCTGCTGCCAAGGACATGCGTGCCGCAGCTCGCGCCTGTTCCAGGCTGCGCTGCAAGAGTATGGGGCTCAAATTTTTGGAAAACTTGACCGTTGATAACATGTACTCCAAAATACAGACTTGGTTGCTCTCTACTACTTCTAAACACTGATAGTAGACAGAGTGGAGCACTGTCTGATGGTAACATACTGGTAGACGTTGCTGCACGCTTGATACGTCATTGGTCAAACTAGTCACGATCCAATGTTAACGGGCATCTCCAATTGCATATATGCACACCAGAGGAGCAAGAAGCAGAGCGCAAACATAACACGTACTCGGGGCTACCAAGGTCCCTAGATTTCTTCTAGCGGGGTTAGATTTCTTCTAGGGCGGTTTCTACGCTCTGGTGTTTCTACTCACGACCCGATTGAGATACTGCTCAGCACAGAAGACCCGGATGAGAGAGACAGGTTCACAGGACTGTGGCGAGACAGCAAGCTGAACGAGTTGAGCTTTGTCGGCGTCATGGTAGGTCCAATCCTTCTCCAGCCGTTCAGATATTCTTCTTGTGCTTTTTCGTGATCACCGCATGCTTGCAGAAACGCTGATTGTCACCTCTAGTCAGCCCTGCTTGCTGGTGCGCTGACATCGACTGGTTTCATGGCCGGCCATCCCTCCCAACGGGAAGATATCGCCATGGCCTGTGCGGACGACCTGGTGAGTCCCTCGCCGCCCGCTCTCGTACATGTTAGCCGGCACGCGACAGGTACTGCGGTATCATCCTTTCCGCTTTATCTCTCCTCAGCGCGGCTGATCAGACCGTCCGGCTCCACCACATGTCCTCGCACCGCGACGGCCGTGCACAAATTCGAGAGCTCCTCTCGAAATCGAATGGGAAGCAAAGGAACGGGTGGCTGAGACCAAGCATGGCACAACTATATACTTGACAGATGTCGATAATGTTTCTGGCGTCGGCATAGATCTGCATGATCGTTGGGTTGTTCTTGTATGTGTGGTCTGCGCTCAAGGGGATCGACCATCATAAGTGGTGGAGTGATGATGCAAAGGTATGTGTAGAACAAGCTAGTTTTCATGACTTAGCTTACGTTGCATAGGTTGTTGTTGTCTTTACTATTGTCGGCGGCGTGGCAATTATTGTTTTCTTGGTCGGCCAAGTCACGCTTTGTGTTCCATCTGGTCGTGCAAAGTGGGTTTGCAAGACAAAAGACGGAGGCATACATTTGTTGTTGTTTTTGCTGTTGTTCAAGATTGTTTCCAAAGACAAATTGACCTATCAGAAAACCTACAAGGGTATCCAAAGTGCTCAGGGGATAAATGGGGCCCTCTGCTCTCTGCAATATGGTCCTGCTTCATATCTAGGCCCTAGCTCGCCTAAAGCTTATTGCTAGACTCTGGGCTAGCACAAAGAGCCTCCAGTACCCAAAGGCTCTTGCAACTCTTACTTCCCAAACAGTGCCAGATCGACTCAAGCACGGTTACCGCAAACGTTGCTCAACAGCATCCGAGTTCCGCGTGCCCGTTGTGGTATGCAAACCAAAAGCCTTGAAACCAAATCTCGTCTCGTAGAGCAATGGACGGCCCATCATCTCAAATCCAACCTTTTCGCGCAAAAATTCATGCCACCGTGGAGATCCTCGTGCTAAAGCATCATGTCCCAAAAATTTCCTTTGATTGTTGGCTCCACCACCTACCGGTTTATTTCTTGCGGTCACTGTAGTTTGGGCTCGGATTGGCCCTTGTGTTGTAAATATTCCTGATTGCCGTTTGGGACCGACCGGGGAAGAACTCTTCGAGTTTCTTGTAGGGTATCGAAGATGCCGTCTCGCGAATACACCGTAGCGCCTCCACGTCTTTAGTAGGCCATTTCGGTCCATTCTTCTCGGGCATAGGGGAGTCGTGCTCCTCCACTGAAGTGAAGCGCGTCGGCCAACCTGTTTTGTTGAGTGCCTTCCTTAGCCCCTTCTTGCCGTCCGAGTCCAGATACTTGGCGTCGATGGAGTTCAAGAGCTTGGTGCGAATTGAGGTGATCGATGAGGGGGGCTTCTTTGTGGGTGATTTTTCCGAGCTGTTATAGGGGATAGTCTTCCGGGTAGTTTTCGGTTTGTGTGGTGTCTGAACAACCCGAGAAATCTCGTCGTTGTACTCGGAGCCTTCATCTCCATCTGCGTCCACCTGCATGTTATCGTCTCCCAGTTCTACGTCTTCATCATCATCAATGACGTTGACTTCGACGCTCATTCGGCTGACTCTAGCCTGCTTCTTCAAATTGCGGTACCGAGCTTCGATCTGCTTGGGCGTCCTCTCTCTCGACAATCGTGGAGCAATGTCCTCGAAGTCATGTCCCTCATCCACAAGTTTGATGACAAGTTCGTTATCTCGGTTTGACCATTTTGTCGGTATTGCTTGCACACCTCTCAGCTTTCGTTCTTTTGTCATTCGTGTCTGTATCGCGGATTCTGATCGGAACGGCAGGTACTTTTCTTGGATTTGGCGTGGACTCATCCCTCGCTGCACCGCCGCCCAAACCGTATCGCGGTCCGCCTGATTCCAGTCTTTGCGGCTGTCTGCGTGAGGCGTATCGGAGCGTGCCCTTGCTGCACCGGAAGAAACTTCGATAAGTCGATTTATAAAGGATGTCGGCTTCCACGGTGTCTTGGCCAGGCCGGATAATATCGCTTTCGTTGACGGGGTCTCGGGCGATGCAGCCTTGGAAGCCCCGATGTCAATATCGGCTGCTCCTTGTCCTGTCTCGATTGAATTCATAGGTACCCCGGCCTTGATGGCGTCGATCTCAACCTGGCACTCATCGACAGTGCGGCCCTCGAAGAACTGCTCTGCAATGTCTTCGGCCTTCACTCCATGCGCCGAAAGCACCATGAGCGACTTCTGGTCTTCGGGCGCCCAAGGCGCGCCTGCCTCTAGCTGCCAGCTCGCGTCATCCATCGATCGCAGATGCAGTGGCCAACCACGTAGGTCGAGATCGCTTTTCAGCCTCCAGTGGGCTTCTTGGGAGAGATATCTAATACTTAATCAACTTCGACAATGCAGCCATGAGCCAGACATTTGTACTTACAGCAGGCGCCCGACCAGAAAGTCGTGGAATCCTTTGATGTTCATCTGTTGCAATATCTGCGCAACATTTGGTCCCATTCCGTTCGTAGAGAAGCTGTCATGTGCGCGCATTGAGGCTGACATTGGGCTTGCCACCATATTGAGTGCAGGTTGAACGCCCACGGCAGTTGTGTCCATCACCGTCGCAAGGTCGGCTTATGCGTTGAATGGTCGCGAAAGAGGATTCGGGAAGGTCGTTTCGTCGACGGGTTGTTTTTGTTATTGTGGTCGCGAACTGCAGGTGAAGCCCTCGTTTGACGCGTTGTTGCTGGGGAGCGCGATTTGTGTGCCGTGAAAGGCTTTGTTCGACGTGTGTTGGTGGGACCGCGGACTGCCTTCCATGGTCTTGTTTATATGACGTCGCTGTTGTGGTAAGAGACGCGTTAGAATCGAATCGAAGCGAGAGTGAGTGTGGGCCTACTTCACTCGTGAAAGATTTGGGTTGAAAAGAAAAAGGGTGAAGATTGGTCCCAGCAAAGGTGAAGTGTTATCAGGGCGATCGACTTCAGCTGCAAGTTGTTGCTCTGGTCCCGTCGGTGACTGCCCAGCTGGGAGGGTATAGCGTTACCCGGATATTCTCTGGAGCACAAAAGGGCCTTCGAATTTGCCTATTGTAATTGTACCGTCCCAGGACTCTCGGGTCGGCTATATTTTGGAATTTTGATCCTTACAGGTAAGATACTGAAGAACATTGTAGTAAGCATCGTTGCAGCGTGGCCAACGAACAGTACGTTCGCTCCGAACAATCGATCCGAACGGAATTTTTTGGTGTTTTGACTCGAACGAACGTACAGGCATGTTGACACGTACAGAACACCGAACGAACGCATTTTTGGAGCCGTACGTTCGGCTGTTCGATACCATGTTCGGTGGATTTTGTTGACGACCACCTTCTCACAGGCAAGAAGGCACACAAGCGGCAGAAACGTACGTCGCAGCTCGACGAGTATTTCGACAGCCTCTACGACGATAGATTGACTATCTCCGCGTCGCCGGACATGTACAAATTGATGCAGGATTCACACCGCTGGTGGGTTGACGTCGGCCAAAAATGCTACCCGGTCGTATACAAGATGGCGATGGATCATCTCTCTGTGCCAGCCACCTCGTGCGACTGCGAGCAGTGTTTCTCCTCCGCCAGGAGAACAATCACGTGCGATCGCAATCAATTATCGCCCGCCGTCGTCGAAGCTTTACAACTCCAGAAGAACTGGCTGACAAGAGACGCCGTATCAAGTCACCTCACGGCGGTGTCAAAATACATTGTCAAGAAGGATGCCTGCCAAAACATCCAGCTGATGGACGCCAGCCAGTTTCCGGACCTCAACACCAGCCTCTTTCCTAATTAGCAAATCGTATATATACGAACGTTCAGCCGAACGTTCGCTGTACGGTTCGAATCAGCTGTTGTTCGTGTCGCTTCGAACGTACGAACGTTATTATACAAATCGAACGAACAAGGACCTTGTTCGGTGTTTGTTCTGTTCGTTGGCCACGCTGCATCGTTGCGTAAGTTCTGACTGTTTCAATGCTTGGCTCGGAGAATATACGGCACGAGAAAAGTAGAAAGAGAGGCACAAATGGAATCAGCAAGAAACGGGTTGGCAAACAAAGTTTGGTAGACGTAATTGTAAACACAAGCATTATATAACCGGGAAGAAGCTAGCTCTTAGCACCTTCCCAAACCACCTGGTTGGAGTCCCTTCCACCCGCAGACACAGGATGCTGAGGCTTTCTATATTTTCACAAGCAGCATCCGTCCCTAGACTCGTATCGGTGAGGTCGTCGTAGGATATTTACATTTACAAGATGCAGCCAACGATGTCGCCGACGAGGCCGAGGACACCACCAACAACACCGAGGAGACCACCGATAATGGCACCGAGGCCAGCGAGGACGTGGACAAGGATACCGGCAACACCACCGAGGAGGCCGAAGACGATCTTGAGGAGGTCGACGATGATGACGTTAAGAACAGCGAGGAGGTTGACAATGACGGCGAGCAAAGCAAAGATGATAGGGCCGAGGAGCTCGAAGATGGCTGCGGAGTGTTAGCGAGATTCAGGGAATTGCGGGAATTCTGAGGTAGACTTACTGATCTTCAAGGCGGTGATGACATTGTTGAGGGTGAGGAGGATCTCGACAAGGAGCTCAACGACGACGCTGATGATGTTGTCCTTGAGGTCGCCGGTGATGCTGGTGATATCGGTGAGGAGGACGGTGATTTCGCCAACGACGGTGCTGAGCAGCTGGACAATGATGACGACCTCGGACTTGACAGAGGCGATGATCTTGGTCTTCTCGACGGTGCTGACAACGCCGTGAACGCTGGAGACAGTGGAGTTGATGACGGCGGTGTGCTTCTTCACCTCGACGAGGGTGTACTGGAGCTTCTCGTAGACAACATTGTCTGTGCGACGGTTGAGCTCGCCCTCAACGGCGGGAAGCTTGGTGGTGACGTCCTTGACGACGGAGAGGTCGGTGACGTCCTGGACGGCAGAAAGGTCGGTGACCGCTGCAGTAGGAGCGGCAGAAGAAGCCACGAAAAGGGCGGAGAGGGCGACGAGACCGAAGTTGAAACGCATCTTGATTGTTGGGTATTAGATTAGAAAATTAAAGAGTGTAGTAAGTGGGATGAAAGAGTGACTGTTGCGTTGTCTAAAAGATTGACTGGGTGAGTATATTGATGATGCCGGAAACACTGTGCTGTCCGCCCAGTCTTATATACCCTGTTCAATCCTCTGTCTCCCATTCCCACGATGATAGACAACGTTCATACCCATTAGGACCCTTCATCAAAGTTAGCGTCTATCCCAACCATCAAGCTCACGCTACGCTTGTCGTGCATGTGGCTATTGGCGACCGTGCAGAGGAAACTTTCCAAAAGAGATCTCAATCGGCAGGGGAGGTCCGTCTCTCGCCGATTCTAACACTATTCGAGATGCGGATGGCTCGGGACGTAATGGCACGCCTTGCAGTTTGGAGGTTGCGATCGTCGCCCCACAGCTGACACGTGCACAAATTCGGCGAAAACCACGACGACAGTTGATCCTTATTTTAATAACCCCACACTATTGCTCAGGGTTTGAACCGTCAACCAACTTGCGGTTACATACTTGCGGCACGGTACGCAAACAAAGGATTCGCGCGGGACATGCGCCGCACGTTGCGCACGATTTCAATGTGCTTACTGCGGCTCAGCATCGCATTGTCAATTTGGTTGCCGCTGCCCCTGAGCTGCTCACCCGCTGTACTCGAGAAAGGAGTAGCTGATCTTGAGCGGTAAATAATACTTTCCACGGTGAAATTCCGATCTCAATTTCTCATCGACCATCATGACCGGATGTTTCTAACACTGGTCCCAAATCTTGACGTATGGAAAGAGCTGTGCACGGTGATCAACTCGAATCATCTTATGGTCGAAGATCAAAGACTTTCTGGTAAGAGTTGAAACATCAGCGGATGGGGCGCGACACCGCCTCAACTGAAGGTCAGCAGAAGACTACGTCAGGCGAGCAGGCTGGTGGTAAGACATTGAGCAGGCTTGTGCTGAAAGACAGAGCTTTTGCCCTGTTCAGCCAGTATTTTGAAACACCCACATGTTCAACATCGACTCTGAAATACCTCTAGACTGACACCGTTGTTTTGACGGATCGCAGACTATGTGTAGACATCCGACCAAGTTCGAGACAGCAAGGATACTCTAGTTCTCAATCAGCGGCTGTTAGTTTTGGTGCTGTTGTAATACTTGTTGTGCAATATAAAGATCAACCGCCCCAAGATTCTACAAGTGAAGATCCCTACGTAGGATCTCCAATTCCAAGCAAGCATAGGCGGCTCTTCCGCCTGCCGCGCATGCCTTCATTCAACCTT
Source organism: Paraphaeosphaeria sporulosa (assembly GCF_001642045.1). Taxonomy (NCBI): domain Eukaryota; kingdom Fungi; phylum Ascomycota; class Dothideomycetes; order Pleosporales; family Didymosphaeriaceae; genus Paraphaeosphaeria; species Paraphaeosphaeria sporulosa. The sequence continues at coordinate 1,694,564 of NW_017253367.1, forward strand.
CCATTATTCCTGCAAGGAGACATCGCAGCACGTCGTGTAATCTCACCCCCATGACTCTCCTATTGCAGATCATCCGATGCCACCCACCACGCTTGGGAGAACGAAGTGTATGAATCACAAGTGCAGACCCAAGTTTAAGCTGCAGATCGCCGTTTCGCTGGAAATCTATTGGCCCAGCCGTGGGTATGGCTGTTTAACTGACTCTTAGGCTTTTCCTCCAGCCCTATCACTAAACCCACAATTTGGCCGCTTTACCACCGCGCATCAGATACCAGAGCGATGATGTCCACTCTAGCATGAGCGATGCCAACATGGAGGACGAATGTGTAAAGTGTACATGTCTGGAGAAGAGCGGATAAGCAGAGCAAATACGCGCAGGCTCCGCGTCGGAGATGTTGGTGAAGGGGCAGCACTACGGACAGGTGGAATGGGGTTGCAGGTCCCATATGATTTATCTTGAGCCCGTGCTTATCGCAACGGAGTAAGCCGCTCTGCATGACCGGGTAAAATTTCCTAGTACTTGGTACTAAAGTCACTGTCCCGAGGCGGTACCGTGGAAGCTCGTAGTCGAGCATGCAGCAAACCAACCGCCTCGTATTCTCCAAGCTGTCCTTCAAATTGAACAGAACCATTCTTGCCTTTCCGTTCACTAATCTACACCAGTCTCACATATACAAAAAAAGCTGGGAAGTCACCCACCAGCGATTGAGACCGCGACCACGGTAACCCTTTGAGAAGCAGGCAGTCGGATTCACACCCGAGGAGGCGCTAGTGGTATCCCCCTTAATCTGAAATCTAAAGAAACATTTGAGCAAGTTAGATAAGTCGTGGGCATATTCCACTACAAGCCTACAGACCCGGACCTGTCGATCACCATGTGAGTGTCGGGCCGGAGCGGTCAATCTATGCGGGAGCTACCGAGTAATGAGGAGGCACATTGTCCATCGATTAGACGATTCTTCAGCATTCACAATGGCATGGCCGTGCCATTCGACGTAGCACTACGATGCGTGAACAAACAATGCGAATATTTCCTGTGAGCTAGCTTCAAATATTCTACGCTGGGGGACTAGGTCATGCTCCTGACGCCGTGAGCATTCTTGAAGAAGCTTATGTTGGAGGAAGTGGAGGTATGTAGCTCCTACGATGTTCGAGACTCAGTGTTTAGGCGGATGAGTTATGAGGGCGAGGATTGATCAGCCTGACAAAGGATTTTCTTAGGAAAGACGTTGCTAGCCAAACCTTGAGGACCTAGAGCTGGAACATTACCATAGTACCGGAGGCATTTCAGAAGTTCTGGCAACTACGGAGGAATCCGTCACAGTGCGAGGATCGCCGAGGTGAACACTAGAGGTTGAGAGGTGACGACGATTATGCACCATCACCGGGATACGTGCTGCAGAACCACAGGTCAAAAGTTAGTAGGAGTACTTGACATGGAAGTGGCTGATTTGTGATCAAGCTTCTTTCCCTGGATTCATCTTACTGCCTTCCATCATTACTTTAGCGCATCAGATCAATCTGCCGACAAATCTGCTTTGACTGACGCCTTCAGATTCTTTCAATGCCAAGCGGAAGTACGAGTCATTTATCGAATGCTTGACATAGTCGCTTCCAGCAGAAGAGCGCGGTGTAGTTGACAACTTGTTGCTCAGTCAAGGCGAAGATGCCATGACCCGAAGGGCTACCGGTCTAGAATCATGTCAACGTTACTGTCCCAAAAGAGACGACGACTGTGTGCATGGGTGCCGATTGTGAACAAGCTAGTGGCGAAAGGCAGCAATCACTATAGGTGGAGAGAGAGAGAGAGCAAAATATGAAGTTGGACAATGTGACACATCGTGTCTCAAATGTGGGAGTAAAGAGGAGAGTTGGTCAAGGGGTATAGCATCTCCATTGAAGATATGCTGAGGATGATAGAATCCTTTTCAGTTCAAGATTGAAACATGCCAAAGCGTATATGCACTGCAGAGCTGCACGTCGACCGTTTCGACTCTGCTGAAGTTCACGACTCGTGGTCGTCCCTTTCGGCCCTTGTCGTAGGTTTCCAGAACTCATCGGCGTCCTTGTTCCCATGCTGGTGATATGCTGGAGGGTCTCGGCTTGGACTTTTTCGTTACTCCTCCGTGGGCTTGCCGCGGTGGGCCAGATCCACCCCGTGCGCCTTGGCTAGTTCTCTATCTGGTCTTGAGATCAATGTTAGCATCTTGCCTTCTAACTCTGACAAATGCAACACATTTAACAACATCTGACAACACTATTTCGATACAACGCGTCGTCTTACATCATAATGTCCGGATCTGGCTGCCACAGAACCAGGTCCTTGTCTGCTGTAGCCAGCATGTTGAACTTGGGGTTGTAACCGACAACGGCTGCTTTGCAGGGGCCGGTGAGGTGCTCGGCGTGCGTATACTTGTCGGATGGAGGGTCCCGCGAGATGTCCCACACCAGGAGGCCGTCTTCGGCGCTGCCGCCGATCAGGTACTGCCCGTCTGGCGTCACGGCCGTGTCGCCCTGGCCAAGGGCTGAAGCAACCCCATTCGTCGCATTGTTCTTCGGCACGCCCGCGCTTGGCCCAAGTCGTCCCGTGCCCCCCCTCTTACGGTGGGCGAAGTGCTTCAAGCCGCCGTCGAAGGCGTCCAGAACAAAGTGGCCAGCGCCTGTAGTACTGACGACCAGGTGCTTGCCGTCGTTGGTGAACTCCAGCTTGGACCATTCGCCGCCATTGGGGCCCAAGTGGCGCTGCTCCATCTCGCTCAGGTGAAAGGTAGCAAACGGAATCTTATCGTAGTTGCGGACATCGTAGAGCAGGATGGCGCCGCCGGGCTGCGAGGCAATGGCGATGACAGTGGCGGAGGGGTCGTAGCAGGCGAGGTATGCGCCGTGCAAATTGAGCATGCCCGAGAAGTTTTGCGACTGCAGGTCCCACAGACGTACTGTGTTGTCCTTGGCGCATGATATGAAGGTGTCGGACGACGGACAGAGGGCAATCGAGGTCACGGTGTCGGTGTGGCCCTTGAAGTAGCGCGTGAAGGAGTTGTCGTGGGTGGAGAAGAAGCGAATCGTGTCGTCGACCTTTGTGCTTGCGTAGATGATGTTCTGCGCATGGTGGGAGAAGCGCGCCAGGTGCACGCCATATTTCTGGCTATTGAACTCCTTGGCGTGCTTTCCGAGGGTGGTGTTGTAGATCTGCAGCGTGTCGTCGTCGCGTGCCACGACACAGAGGTCGCCCGTGTCGTCGAAGTCGAGCGACGTCACCGAGGTGCGCGCGCTGGGCGGCTTGAATTTCTGCAGCAGTCAGCTACAGGGCGAGCTATGGAGGAGTCGCAACGCGTACTTTGGCCGGGCGGAACGCGGTTATGACGTCGCTAACTTTCTGTGTTGCCTGGCCTGGTGGCGGGGGAGGAGGCCCAGGCGTGCCCGAGCCCGTCGCCATGATGTGAATTGTTCAGGCTACCTGCAGGACTGTGGCATGTCTCCGTGTCGAGGCGTGCAGGTGTGAGCAGCCGCCAAGAGCCAGACCTCTTTATCAAACGTGGACGCGACCTGCGAACAAATGCTGGTCGCGATTTGCAGCTAGGACCCCTGTTCTTGGCGGCCTTGCAGCCCGCGCCAGGCCAGCGCTCCGGAATCGGTCTCGGTCCACAGCGCAAAGATCCGGGGATTTCCAGCTCACATATTATTTGGACCTAGCTTTCGCTCCTCGGTCAGTCATCTCGCGTCAGCAACACAGTCCTTATTGTGATATTTGTAGTGCACCGCAGCCGGCCAAGCAGCGAAAGACGAATTCCTCAAAAGCGAAAGAGCGCTGCCGGTCGCGCTTTCCTTTTGTTCAGAGGGAAGGAGCGCATACGCCATAGCGACGAGAACTCGGAACGACGCACCATGTCGACAACATTGGGGTATGCACATGCGTCCATCATCGAGGCAACTGCAAGCTTACACCTACAAGATCCTTCATTGCGGGCGGCATTGCGGCGTGCGGCGCCGTGACGGTTACACACGGATTCGAGACGGTAAAGATTCGGTATGCGACACCGGCGACGATTCTCGCGACACTCGGCTCACCAGCTCCAGATTACAACTGCAGGGAGAACTGCAAGCGAAGAAGGATGCACCCCGGTTGTACAGGGGCGTGATCCACGGCGTGGGTGTTATTCTGAAGAATGAAGGACCCAGAGGCTTGCTCCGAGGCTTGAATTGCGCCGTATGACATGTCGCCTCCATTCGGCAGGCGCAATGGCTAACGCGGGCTCAGTATGTCTATCAGATGACGCTCAATGGTTGCCGATTAGGCTTCTACGAGCCCACGCGCAAGTTCATCACAAACGCCATTTACAAAGACGACTCGGTGCAGTCCTTCGGCATTAACCTCTTCTCGGGTGCCTCTTCAGGTATCCTCGGCGCCGCCGCCGGCTCGCCCTTCTTCCTCGTCAAGACGCGACTGCAGTCTTACTCGCCCTTCCTACCCGTTGGAACCCAGCACCACTACAAGGGTGCTGCCGATGGCATGAGCCAGATCTACCGCAACGAGGGCATCAAGGGCCTCTACCGTGGTGTAGTGCCAGCAATGATCAGAACCGGCTTCGGTAGCTCGGTCCAGCTGCCTACATACTTCTTCGCAAAGAGGCGGCTGGTGAAGCACTTCGGCATGGACGAGGGCATGCCGTTGCACATTGCCAGCAGCACAGCGAGTGGCTTCGTCGTCTGCTGCGTCATGCACCCTCCGGATACCGTCATGTCGCGCATGTACAATCAGACTGGCAACCTCTACAGTTCCGCATTCGATTGTCTGTACCGGACGGTCAAGACGGAAGGTCTTCTCGCCGTCTACAAGGGCTACTTTGCGCATTTGGCGCGCATTCTTCCCCACACCGTATGTTTCTTCAATCTGGAATGATTTTGTGCGCTGCAATTAACACACATAGATTCTGACCCTCACCCTCGCGGAGCAGACAAACAAGCTCATGCGCAGATTCGAAGACAGAGTCTTGTCGCCCGAACTGAAAGCGAAGATATAGCGCATCGAACCAAGCATTTCCCTTGAGCTGTTTGTAAATATACCTGGTACAATATCCTCTTTCTGGTGCATAGCGAGGGCGACCTGAGCGGTTCGGTCCCATTGTGGCATACGATTAGAGTGTGGCAATGTTAGATTTGGAGGCAATGCAATACCTTCGGCGAAAACACGGCTCAATTACAGCGCATCGTCTTCCCCTGTTTCATCCTGGAGTCTGTACGCGTAGTACACTCAACTCTGGTCCGTCCCTTTGTATCTCGGGCCTTCATTGCAGCCCCACTTGGCGGGTCTCCTATTCGTGTGCTAAATACAGAAGCAGGAGTTTCCGTAAAGATGTCACTTCACACTTACCGCCGACGACAGTATGATCAACACAAACTGTAAAGCAACCATTGGTAGGACTGTAGCTCATGTAACGGTACGGAGTGTTCGGTCAATAACTGCTGGCCCATGATCAATAGTCCGCGGCGGAAATGCGGCCGAGGAAGGGCGAGCATCCTAGAGCAGATCACACAAACCACCAATAACATGACGAGCATTTGTCCTTGCGTCCCTATCCGGCAGGCCAACGCCGAAACTCGATACTTCTCGAGAATTCGCACCTATCGTGGTGGGCGTCCTATAGACCTTGCGCGCACCAACGCCTACCACTATGCGTTCCTATTCTTACCAGCCGCTAACAGCCCTGCAGGCTGTTACCGTTCTATGTCGTACAGAGACAAGCCTCGCTAGGGACGTTGTGACAATCTATGAGTTAAATACATGGTTATTTCGCCATGCTCCCAACCTCACCCATCTACTGTCGCTTTCACGTCGCTCCTCGTTCAATCTCTCGTTCTATAGTAATACAAGCAACACTTTAGTTGCGTCCACTCGCTCATAATGAGATACCTCGCACTTGCCGCTCTTACCTCAATAGCCCAGGCTGACTATGTCTGGCCCGGGCCCAATGACTACATGGAGGACCTGCTCTACTTGCAATCCGGTTTCAACCGTTTAGGCTTCATCGACGGCATCCTCTCCTGCGCTTTCGGACAGAATGTTCGCGGCCGTCAGAACTCCGCCGAATGGATACGGACCGCGTACCACGATATGGCCACCGCGGATGTCGAAGCCGGGACTGGAGGTCTTGACGCATCCATCATGTTTGAGACCAATCGCGGTGAAAACAAAGGCTCAGCGTTCAACAACACATTCGGCCATCTGCACAGCTTCTATACCACCCGGTCGTCCGGTGCGGACCTGCTTGCCCTGGCAGTTGTTGGAAGCATGAGTGTTTGTGGTGGATACGACGTCCCTCTGCGCGTAGGACGTGTCGACGCCACAGAAGCGGGAAGAACTGGTGTACCCGAGCCACAACAGGACCTCGATACCCATACGAAGATATTTGCCATGCAGGGATTCAATCAAACCGAGATGATTGAGCTCGTAGCGTGCGGTCATACTCTCGGCGGCGTGCACCATGAAGACTTCCCTGAGATCACCGGTGATGACACCGAAGGGAATGTCACAGCCTTCGAATACAACGAGTCACAGTTCAAATTCGACAACAACGTCGTCACCGAATATCTAGCGAACAAGACATCCAACCCCCTCGTCTCGGGCCAGAACGACACCATGAACAGTGACAAGCGCATCTTCGCCGCCGACGGCGGCGCCACCATGCGCGCCCTCGCAAACCCAACCCACTTCCAGGAACGCTGCGCGCTGCTTATGGCACGCATGATCGACACCGTGCCGTCGACTGTCACCCTCTCCGAGCCCCTGACCCCCATCGACGTAAAGCCGTACATCAACACCCTCGCCCTCAACGCCAACGGCTCCATCGACTTCTCAGGCTCCGTCCGCGTGCGCTACGACGGTGACACAGGGCGCTCTGCTGACGATCTAAGCGCGTACATCACGTACGTCGACCGCGCGGGGAAGAACGTCTCCGCGCCGGTGCAGGCCGCACGCCCGAGCTGGGAGTCCGGTACCGCGCAAGGATTCAACGGCATCAAGTTCGTGTTCTTCGAGTGGGACACGCAGGTCGCTGCCGATGCGGGGGTCAGTGCGTTTAATTTCTTCCTGACTACTACGTCCACGGGGAAGACAGTTGAGTACGACAATGGTGGCAAGGGGTTCCCGGTCAAGGACAATGTGCTCTTCCAACAGAAGCAGTCGTGCCAGTCGTTCACGTCGAACGGGAGCGGAGGATACGACGGGGCGCTAACGGTCGTGGCGGCCGTGCGGGACAGTGCTGTTTCTGATGCTGAGTTGTCGGAGTTGGAGCTGCATTTCGCCAGTCACGTGCCGCAGGGCGCGGTGCTGGAGCGATTGGAGAACCAGGTGGAGAGGTTTGAGGCGACGGGGACGAAGATGGCGGGGTACACGCTGTACGAGGTGAGGGATATGGCGATCAATGGGCAAAGCGACAGCACGACGTTTGATATCGTGCTGGGTGGAAAGGCGGCGGTCGAGTTCCAGAAGAACAGCGCGCTGTCGTCGCAGAGCTGTGTGCCGCTTGTGGAGTAGAGTCGTGATGAGCAGAGTGATAGACATCCAACCATACGTAGACATAGACCCACGCGCAAGCAAAACGAAGTCCCCTTCCTTCCTTTCTTTCTTTCTTTCTTTCCTTCTTTCCATCAAACCACGTTTTCTAGCTACCTCACCTCCTCCAAACCCCTACGTTCATATTCCCGCCGCCACTCCTCCTCCCGCCTCGGCCCCTCCTCCCAATGCACACCCTCCCACGCAGCAAATATCGTCCGCGCCGCCGCCTCCTTCCCGCGTTCCCGCTCCACCTTGACAATTCGATACGCGCCCTCCATCGCATCGACCAGCACCCCATCGCCTGTCCGCAGAATCGCATTACTGACCGCCTGGAGAACCCGCGCCACACTCTCCCCGGCAAACCACTTGTTCTGCTTCGGTAGAAGTGAAAGCAGCGCAAACCACCACCCTAGCAGGACCAGCGCGCGGGGCTCGCGCGCCCGTGTTAGCACGAGAAATTCTGGCGTCAGGAAGGTGGGCAGCACGAAGATGCGGATGTGTAGGTCTGGGGAGAGGCGGTAGTAGTACATGCTGAGAAAAATGGGGGAGAGGGCGTGTAGGACGGGGATGAGGACGGGGCGGTGGAAGTCGATGGGGCCGGAGGAGGTGGGGTCGACGAGGGTGTGCAGGAGGGCGAGGAGGGGAGGTGGCAGGAAGGCCGGCGCAGAGGTGGAGTAGGTGTCGGACTTTGCTTTCCAGGAGGCGGGGGCGTGGGGGGACTGTGAAGCTGACATGAGGGACTGCGGGCGGGTGGGGAGTCGCGAAGTGTCTATCTGCACGCCTGCGCTCTTGAGCGGGGTCGGAGATGGGGAGCGGCGTGGCGGCGGGGACGTGGAGTCGGCGTCGGAGTAGTGATCGTTCGGGGAGTTTGGAGAGCGCCACTCTGCGGGCTGCTGCGTGCCGGTGTAGAAGAACCACGCGGGCAGGGGCGTCAGCATGGGTGGTGGCGGCAGCTTCTTCAGCTCGCGCCGAAAGAGGGGGTAGATGGTGAGGCGCTCGATGCCCGAGGCCCAGCGGAGGGAGGCGAGAATGCGCAGGCCCTGCATCATGGTGAAGAGGGAGGATGCCCAGGTCAGGCAGGCGTCGTCGGAGCAGGGCAGGGACGGTGGCGGCACCATGACCATCATCCACATTGAGGTGATGAGGAGGGATTCGTAGTTCTCTGACGTAATGTTGGCGAGCTGTTTGTTGTAGGAGGAGAAGGCGCGCTGGCGGTAGACGAGGGAGAGGGTCTGGTCGGATGATGTCTTGGAAGGGCTGTGGGCGTGCAGGTGGCCGGCGGAGATGCTGAGGATGGAGTGCAGCATGTGCTCTGAGGCCATGCAGCTTCGGGGAACCCAGTCACGGTTGATGAAGGCTACGTTGTCATTTTGTTGGAGACTCATGGATTTCCACACGATTGTCGTGTAATGGTGCAGATATTTGAGTTCGGTGGCGTTTAGCTGGCCTGAGGATGTGATCACGGCCGGCGTGAGCCACATGGGCATATCGACGGGTTCACTGAAGTCAAAGAGATCATGTTCCCAGTCCGGTGATGTGTCTGAAGACGATGTGTCCGGCTCTTTCTGTGCCTCTGTTGGGTACACGCATTCAAGTTTTCTCAGAGAACAGTACTTGCAGGAGGGCTGTCCCTCATCGCACTGCAAAGGTTCATGAGCGGTCTAGTCTCAAGCCGAAGCTCTGAGTCTCACCTTGACTTTCTTCTTCTTGCACGTACTGCAGCCTCTTCTTGATTTCTTGTGCGGTCGCTTTGCTATGAAACCAGCGCTACGTCGCGGCATGACCGGTTACTAAGCGCCTTGAGAAGGGCACTGCTTCACGAAATGGCGAGAGTCGGAGTCATCTACTCTTGAGAGTGATTATGCGTCGCGTGCAGCCAGCAGCAACAAACGTGGGAGTTGATGGAATGCACAAGGCTTAGGGCTTAGCGACCACTAGAGTAGCTTAGGGCTTAGCGAACACTTGAGTAGCTTAGTTTACGCTCTCATGACGTGATGACTCTACAAACCTCTACACAAGGACCACTAATAGTACAGAACTTGAACTTCGCGAAGACAGGGTATACGAACACAAAACATACCGCTACAACTATGCGCAATGCCCGAATAAATATAACAGAACATACCAAGACCCCTTCCTTCGTCGTACCGAAAAAGGAAATGCTTGCGATGGATAAAAGACCTACTTCGCCTGCCCACTTCCAAGCTGCACCTCACCCCCCGAGTCACTCGAACCTTTCCTGTACTCCTTCGTCACATACCTGGTCGGTTGTAGCACCAACAGCAGCGCCACCGTTAGAAACATGGGCGTAGTATCAAACACGTACAGCGTCCACTCATGCGCAATAAGATACGCGGCGTTGCCCATCGCATACTCTATCAGCCGGAAGATGCAACGGAATAGCACCAGCGAACTGACGGTATACAAGATCCACAGCAGCTTCCTCCACTGGTTGTTCGCAGGCGTGCCGAGCGAAGCGGAGATGGCGGCTTTACGCTCCATGCGGAGCTGGAAGTCGATGGCAGCGATGAGGAAGAAGACGAAGGTCGCGACTTGGAGTGCGAGTCCGGCGATGACGATCTTCTCGCCTGCGATCGCGAGATGGAGTTTCATGGTGCCCATGATGGACGCACCTGGGAAGGTCGATCAGTGCGCTGATGCGTGAGCGGATGGACTTTGAAACGTACCTAGTCCTTGCAGAACCAACGTAAAGATGTCTGCGCCGACAAAGACGCGAGTATACCACCTCGGCCTGATCAGAGAAACGTCTTCGCCGCCAGCAAGCACGATGGTGCGGCCAAGCATCATGTAGATGGTGGCTGCGAAGAAGAGGGGCCCGACGAGAAGGAGCGTGCCTTGTGTGATGAAGGGTCCCCATGCTTGGTTATCAAAGTGCGAGCCGATGCGGTTTCCGTAGCCGATTACTTCTGCTGTGGAGATGTTAGGGGTTTGCCTGAAGACTGCTAGGTCTCTGGCTTACAGATTGTGCCGATGACCACGAAGATGAGGATGTGGTTTCTTGTGCGGAACCATTGCCAAAAGAGAAGCAGCGTGAGGATGAGGAAGATTATCATGCTGATGATGGCGCCCGCAAGGGAAGGGATGTAGCGGTACATCTCCCAATCGAAGTTCTTAGCCTTTGGGGGGTTTGCCATGATGATGAGTTGTGGTGTTTGGCTGCTCTCAAGAGGCTTGCAAGAAATGAATCGAGATTATAGAAGTGCACTGAACAACTGTGGATATACTCAGGTGTGTGAAGATGCCATGGATGAGGAACCGACAGCTTGATATATACATCTACACGTCCCCATGTGCTTGTCATGTCGTCCTCGCATTGGCGCCTCTAAAATCGCAACCGCTTAACCACCCAATACCATCGACACCTACACGTTTCCAAGACGCTCAAAAATACAGGACGTGTGCATCGCTACGTAGGTGCAATGCGCATGGCGTTCCTTTCGCATTTGTAGCCCTCTCTGCCTTGGGGATCGGCGCTAAGTTCGCATTCGCGGGGGCGGCCAATCAGCGCGCGGCAACTGTCTGAGGCGGTGCTCGGGAAGAGAGAGTATATACGCGCGGATGGGTACACGACATTGATGTTGACGTCTTGTATGTCTTGGGATGATGGGGGCTGCCTAAGAGGGGTCTGCTGCGTTGCGAGTGCGAAGAGGCCTGTATGCCAAGGTGAGAGTCCAAGCCTGAGATATATGTGCGTAACGTGTGCTCTGCAGGATTCTGCTCTCAGAGAGCAGTGAGTCTATCTAGAGCGTACATTTGTGGTTCTCAGATGCGCATATGGCTCGTCAAATAGGCACATGATTTGTTAACAAGCGGAACCGCAGCGCGTACCGTGAGCACAGCACCTGCTTGTACCCGGTAGGAGCACAAAAACTAATCAAGCGTTTGAATGGCAGGATATGCACCACATACCTGTCTTCTAGGCATACACTGGAGAAGCTTCTCGGTGGTTGGCACCCCGAGGCCAGCGTGTCCTCGGTCGTGCCTGGAGGAGCTCCAGATGTGTGACTAAGCGCGGTGCTTGGCGGCGGCCGAATTTCCACAACCGTGGCCTTGTGAGAGCTGTCGCGCGGCCCCCTCCCATCCCCAACCCCCATTTAACCCGCACCCCTTCTGCTCCGGCTTGTCCACTGTCTCTTTTGTCTCCTCCCGGGCTCACCAAACCGCAATCATGAGCGGCCGTACGTTTAAACCCCTCGCCGCAATGGCAGCGCGCCCACGTGCCCCCTCCACAAGCATCCAGGGTCCCAGCTAACAGTTGATGCCATGCAGTACGGTTCCTCGATCTTGTCAAGCCTTTTGTGCCTCTCGTCCCCGAGATTTCGCTCCCGGAAAGCAAGGTCCCCTTCAACAACCGCCTAGTATGGACGGGCCTCACCCTCCTCGTCTTCCTCGTCATGAGCCAGATGCCGCTGTACGGAATCGTCTCGTCAGATAACTCGGATCCGCTGTACTGGCTGCGTATGATGTTGGCCAGTAACAGAGGAACGCTGATGGAGCTGGGTATCACCCCGATCATCTCGTCGGGCATGGTCTTCCAGCTTCTCGCCGGAACCCACCTGATCGACGTTAACCTCGACCTCAAGTCGGACCGCGAGCTCTACCAGACCGCCCAGAAGCTCCTCGCCATCCTCCTCTCTTTCGGCCAGTCCGTCGTCTTCGTCATCTCCGGTCTCTACGGACAGCCCTCCGACCTCGGCGCCGGTATCTGCGTGCTCCTCGTTGTGCAGCTCATGATCGCCGGTCTCATCGTCATTCTCCTCGATGAGCTGCTCCAAAAGGGCTACGGTCTCGGCAGCGGCATCTCGCTCTTCATTGCCACCAACATCTGCGAGTCCATCATGTGGAAGGCCTTCTCGCCCACCACCATCAACACCGGCCGTGGCCCCGAGTTCGAGGGTGCCATCATCGCCCTTGTGCACCTGCTCTTCACCTGGCCCAACAAGACCGTCGCTCTCCGCGAGGCCTTCTACCGCCAGAACCTGCCAAACGTCATGAACTTGATTGCCACCGTCATTGTTTTCGGAGCCGTCATCTACCTCCAGGGCTTCCGTGTCGAGATCCCCGTCAAGTCTGCCCGCCAGCGTGGTGTCCGCGGCTCGTACCCCGTCCGCCTGTTCTACACCTCCAACATGCCCATTATGCTACAGTCTGCTCTGTCCTCCAACGTCTTCTTGATCAGCCAGATGCTCTACTCTCGCTTCGCCGACAACCTCCTTGTCCGCCTTCTTGGTGTGTGGGAGCCGCGTGAGGGTTCTGCTCAGCTTTTCGCTACCTCCGGCGTTGCCTACTACATGTAAGTCTTGCGCATAATAGCGATTGATTATATCTAATCTGTGCAGGTCTCCCCCTCTCAGCATCACCGAGGCTCTCTCAGACCCGCTCAAGACCGCCGTCTTCATCGTCTACATGCTCGTCGCTTGCGCCGTCTTTTCCAAGACCTGGATCGAGGTCTCTGGATCTTCTCCCCGCGATGTCGCCAAGCAGCTCAAGGAACAGGGTCTTGTGATGGCTGGCCACCGTGAGGAGTCCATGTACAAGGAGCTCAAGCGCGTCATTCCCACTGCCGCCGCCTTCGGCGGTGCTTGCATTGGTGCCCTTTCCGTCGCCAGCGACCTCCTCGGCGCTCTGGGCAGCGGAACTGGTATTCTCCTGGCTGTCACCATCATCTACGGATACTTTGAGATTGCCGCCAAGGAGGGCGACATGGCTGGCCTCAAGGGTATGGTCATGGGCTAGATATTGTCTAATTCAGGATCTGAAGAAGACAAGGCTGGATTGGTTGACATTTCTTATGCATGAGTTGGGGTTGGGATCGAACGGGTTGTTGGTACGGAGGTGCTAGAAAAGCACCACCGTTGTAAATTACGAATGAAGTGTTAAGATGAGCATCGCGTGCTTAACGAACGGTTCTATCTGGTTTGTCTGAGTAGGTCAAAAGTTAGATACCTCAATGGGAATTGCATACACTTCATTAAATTGTTCGACATCATGTACGATCTTATCGTGAAGCGTAGTATCTAGGTTCACGTCAGGCTGCTGCCATGGAGAAGCCGCAGAACCAGGAATAGTCAATACGCGCAAGACAATTTGTAGGTATGTCTTGACACCTGAGAAGTGCACCAGGGCCAATGCTAGCTTCGCTTTTGCATCTCTCCGCGTGGACTTTCCGTATTCGATTAGTCGTTCACGTGTCGGTCCTATCTGCATTGCGGACCGCAGCCATTCCACTCACGAAGCCTACCGTCCCCGCAACCATGGCTCGCCCGTGTCCCGCCTCGCGCTGCAGACGCTGTCTTTCTTCCAACATCCCTCCTCTTCCTCCCTGAGAATCGCATATCTCGACGTTGTCAGCCCCAACTTGGAGTCCAACAAACACCTCCCTCAACAGTCTCACAATGCCAATCGAAGTCACCCGTATGGCCGAAGCCGACATCGACGGTGCAATAGACACCATCCAACAAGCCTTCGCCGACGACCCCTATAACAAATGGATCTACCCCGACCGCTCAAAAGTACGTTCCCCTGAATCTCCCACCACCCCCACTAACCCACTTACCAGATCGACCTCACCCGCAACCGCTACTCCCTCACCCTCCGCTGCCGCTGGGGCATATCCCACGGCCTCTTCCACGTCGCACGCGACACCGCCAACCCCTCCAAAATCCTCGGCTGCGCAATGTGGCTCCCTCCCTCCCCCGCCTCCGCCCCGCAGTCCTGGTCCCTCTACCTCTCCTTCTGGGCCCTCTGGCTCAATCAAATTTACATGAACCTCTGGTACGGCCGTGGTGGCCTCTCCACACGGCGCTACTGGATCTGGAAAGATCGCCAGGCCGAAGCACAGAAAGAAATCTGGGACGATCCCCAGGGGTACTATTTCTGCAATATCGTTACTGTGCTGCCGGAGGCCCAGGGGAAGGGGGTGGGGAGGGCGCTGATGGAGGAGGTGCTAAGCATGGCGGATAGGGAGGGAAGGAAATGTTATCTTGAGAGTAGTAGGATGGTTCCGAATCAAGCGATTTATGAGCGGTTTGGATTTAGGCTTGTGAGGGAGATGGCGTGTCAGGATCCGGAGGTGGAGGGTGCGGAGGGGAGGGTTATGCTGTATTGTATGGTGAGGGATCCGAAGGTGAAGGGAGATGGAAAGCCGGGTGCGGAGTGAGGCGGGGGCGAAACGGCCTGGAGTGAGGTATGGCGATCGTGTTTGAAGCATTGAACAATAGCTGTGCTATTTGGTGGAGGTGATGGCACAATAAGCACGAGCACACTGGCTTAAAGCCGAATAGATGATTGAGGAAGGGGTTGTCCTAATATACCACGAGTTTTCATGAAACACGTGGAAAGGGGAAAAAGACGATACCCATCGAGATCCTTGGTTGGTTATATGTTAATCTATGATCAATCCTCGTCACAAGCGCGGGGGGGCATCTTCCCGCTCGCAATGTCAGCAGCCTTTGCTCCGCTGTTCGTTCCAGCTGACAAAGAGCCACCCGATGATAAAGAGCCACCCGATGATAAAGAGCCACCGGATCTTCATCTTCGGGTCGACAGCTATGTTAACTTCGTAAATTCGCGTCCAACCTTATGGAATCGCGCGTCTCATCTCTGATGATGGGATAGGTTCCGGGGACCAGGAAAGTCTCCAGCGAGGAATAATCCATGGAGTGGCGGCTCTTAGCAAGCAATGGAGCGGACGGAACGGTCCAGTGCTCACACTCTGTGTATGTAACGTAGTGCGTGCGTTGGAGAAGAGGCTTTTGTTTATGGTAGCAAAGATCGCTGGCATGTGGCGCATGCAAACCATGATCAGTCCCTCGTCCCGAAGATCAGGCCTTGGTTGGTCATTGCCTCGGGCAGAAGACACCTTCGGTGTTAGGATCCAAAGCTGCCTGTATAGGAAAGTGGTGCCTCATAGACGAACCAAGTTCAACCTCCGCACCGCGCTCGTGAACAAAGCAGTGCGCTCGTGTAGATATTGGTAGAGAGTAGCCAACACCGACGATGCGGGCAAACCTCACTCCCTTTAACTTGGTGATGCATGAAAGTCAGTCTGTTTTAGTCTGACTTCTTGTGTATTTCGGACTTTTGATGTTGTACGTGGGGTATACATCATGAGAGAAAGAACGATTGAACCCGATATCTGTCCCTAAAGCCTCAGACGCAGGCATCGATATCAGCGAACGCGGCACGAGCTCTCCCATGCACACCCCCAACAGTAGACATTCACCTCTCTTTCGGTATGTCGACGACCTTCCAGGACCGTGGGCGGCAACGTCTCTACTACACTAACCATCCGCTGTAGCGGCTCAAACGTTTGCTAGCGGTTTCCCGTGGGTACATAAACACGCCCGCGCCCAACTCACCGTGAACAACATCTAAAGACCATCCACTCCACCACTCCGGCGTCACTAATATCGCCATGCCTTTCCTGTTCCTCATACTCTCGGCGGAGCTACCTGTTGTACGCATGATGGTATACGAGCACATTCCAACCTACGCTTTTTGCTGCACATCGGAACTCGTCGACCCACAGACGTTCCTCGGATACACTGCAAGTCTTAGACCGCACGCGATCGACCAGCTTTCATCGGGCGGATCAACAATTCCCAGTCCTCCGCGTCTCGCTCATCGGCCACACAGCACCCATGGCCATCCTCTTAACGTGCAAAGCGATCCTAGACGAGGCCAAGCCAGTCATCTACTAGATCGCCATATCCGTACTGCGCCCCAAGGGTGGTCCCGAGGCCTCCCTGCCCATTCGAACATGATGCCTTTGCCTCGGCCTTATAAACTAAAAGTAATATAAATAGCGGCCATAGTACTGCAATAACAAGTGTGCAAAAAGATTGTTTACAAGCAACAGTGACGTAATTTCACCTGCCTCTTTATGGACGCCTGAAATGGCACTTCGTTCCAAAGCACATGTGCTACTAGAATAATGGAAGACTCTCGATGTTCACAAAGCTAGTACGTTAGGTATGCGCAGTTTCAGCCGTTTTTCCGCCACGAAGAGTAGATTCTCGACTTCCTCGTATTCTCTTTTAGTTCGATGTGCGACGAATGACTGTATGTGTAGTTTGCTTACTTCCACAACACTTGGATCATAGCCATATCTGATAACAGTCCCACCCGTGTTGCATACGATGTGTCCACAGGTGTTCGCATGGAGACGATGCTTTGCCGTAGCGTTGCGGGTTCTTTCATGAATGGGAAGGGTGGGTTGGATAGAGCTAGGTAAGGAAGTGTTAATGTAGTCCATGCCTTTTAATCCGCGGGAACGGGTGCATGGTATCGTTTGTGGCGCTTGAGACATGCCGCCTGGTCAACTACAGAAGAGAGCTCAAGAGTCATGTACTGCCTAATGATGAGTTCCATCGAAGGCATACCTTTAGACAATGAAAAATTCGCAAAATTACCGATCCACGCGCAGGACACCATCTGTGCTAAGGTTTTTACGCGCGCCAACAGGCTTGGATCCCATCACAGCCACATCTCAAGTCGTTTGTGGGCTGCATAAAACCTGTGAAGAATTTATCTTAGCAATATACCGTGCTTACCAGATGCAACAAGCCATTTCCGGCAATGACCCGGAGTGGTCTCCTGTCGAAGTGGAACTCTTGGCTAAGTTCAGGTCCATCTTCCCGGGCTGGAACCCCCACGAGCCGAAGCTCACATGGATCGATCCGAAGATCGCAAACATGGTCGCTCGACAGATGAAAGTAGACAATGGAAACGACTGGGAGGTCTTCCTGATTGACTGGGTTCAAGGGCTGCAGATTCACCACCGCGGTGGCATCTTATCCGCAATTACACGCAGTCATCAATAAAGAGTAGGGTGCGCCCTTCTGAATCCTACAAGAGACCGAAAATCCAACAGATGATGATGAAGGATCTCGATCTTAAACCTGATCGGGAGAGATTGGCTGTTATCAAGGGCGACGACTGGAACGTTTTTTAAGACCTTAGTTTGACAACAAAATTAGATGAATCCACTACAAAATTATTAGTATAGATGATGTCGCATTCAACACTGTCACGTGTTATAGCCGACCTTACCTCTGGGTAGCTTATTACAGATAATTAAGCATCCTATTCTTCCCCCGCACCTTACTAATAGTTTTCAACTCATCCAAAGGGCGAACAGGCCTATCAATATCAGCTTATTGCCTGCTACGAATGGTTGCTATGTAACGTTACACTTATTCTTATCATCTTATGCAGGTAAAGCAGGTTAGTTTACTAGCAACTATGGCCTTGACCTAGGCCCAGTCCTAGTCAGTGTTCTTAGGTGCGTCCCAGTGTTTGCTTGCAATTGCTTGTGGATGGTATTTGTAACTGGATAAAGTAAAGCCAATGTATCTAGGTTCTATGCAGCTTCCTTCGTTTCTCTTGAATAATACACGTGTCCATCACTTCCTGTGCCTGATTGAATTAAGATGTTTTGAACGGCTCTCTTTGCCTCAAAGGATTCCGAATTTATCGCTGCAGAAAAAACAATTCGATCCTTCTCTACTTTCCCTGAACCAGCTCCCTAATATCTCGAAGACCCACAGTATACATACTGGATGATATCGAGTTTCTCATGGTAGCCGTCCTCAGTCCACCTCCTGAGTATCACTATAATGAAATTGACGCTGCACCCGGCTCCACAGAAGACCTCAATTAATAGACCACCACTGTAATGGGTGTCTAGAAAATTCAAGAGACCTCCTCGCCAGCTGAAGATATTATTCTGTAAGGTTTGACTGTTGGGCGTGGCATAATTTATGCAAATCTGCTTGAAAGATAGATAGGTCACGAAACTATCCGTGTTCCGTAACAATTATATTCGTTTCGCTATATTACATAAGACATAGCAAACGTGTTCCTTAGTAGATTGGCTTAACTCGTGATCAAACAGGCGCTGGACCTTCTCGTCGTCGTTTTCATATTTCCCGCTGTATACTAGATTGATATGCGGACCGAAGGCGCCATTAGCTGGGGTGCTAGGGCCCTCGGTGGGAGTTTGGCGAGTGTCCACTCCTGATATGCTTGCGCTTCAAGCCTGTTCTTAGTGTTCTTCAAGCAGGATGGCACTTCAGGACGTCGATGTTGAACGATAAGAAGATTGCGATATGCGTTGTTGAAACCCGTGGCCGTGGTACTGGCAAGCTGATGGAGATTACGATGCCTGCGGAGGGACCAAAAGAAAGCTGGGAAACGAACTTTCATAATCAAAGATCAATTAGGTTTGTTCATATTTGAAGGACAACCAAACACTATGGCAAAGACAAGGTTAAAGACAACGCAAAGATGTAAGTGAAACCATGGCAAAGACGGTGCAATAACAACAGCACACTGAGGAGCAGGTTCATTCAGGGCAGAGCAATGTGGAGCGGGGGCGGGAACAGTAGCACGATGTGAAATGTGCGCGTGAAGGGCGGATAGAGAAATGGGAAGTAGGCGCGCAGACAATAGTACGAGGGAAAGTTGGCATAGTAAGGGGAAGACGACGCGATGTGAGCATGCTGTTCGTAGATGGCCGTGTGTACGTGGGCGTTTAGACTAAAAACTGCAGGTCCGGAGTCCGTTCGCACGTTTCCCTGTACGGCGTTCACTCTGAGACCTACCGCTCGTTGTAGGATTCCGATGGAAGAGGCGCAGAGTCTCCGATGTCGAGGCAACATCCATCAGAGGCATCAGGTTCTAAGCGACGAAGCTACACCCCCATGAATGACAACCATTCATAGTATACATGATCGTATTTGGTTGTGCAGGTGCTGTGCATGCTGATGGGCCAACCTGTACTTGGTACCTTTGGCAGGACCTTGTCCCGCGGACGCTGACGGTGATTTTCCTTCTCAGTGGTCGGAATGCTTTGTTGGGATAATCATTTATCCGCCACTCTCCTACCTTTCCTGGCGAAGACAACGAACTGATTCCAAGATGCCACTGACTGTATCTGGCGAAGCGTTGAGAGGCGTGAAGTTTCGAGCTAGATGATATGCGAAGTATCGGAAGGGTAGCGGAAGACTTTAGGCGCGTAAACGGCCGAGCTTGGGCAAGCTGTTTTCACGAAATCCTTGCAAGTCAAGATGAACACTCGAGGATGAGTAGAGATCGCCGTAATGCAGGATCCTCGTAAATACGTCAGCCCCGAATGTTGGAGGGAAAGATTCGCGAGCTGCCTGGAATCTGCATCGTCAGCGACCCCAGCCTTGCATCCATCTGGCCAAGACGCGGATAAATACGGCATGCAGACTCCAAGGTACGAATATTGCTCTTCAACTGCTGACCCCGCGCGTGGGATAATGGAGTCTTTTCACATGCGCTTCAATATTTGTATGTATGTAGGCTTGCGGAAATATGATCGAGGCCTCGGGTAATACATGTGCTCCGTTAGCGACCGCCGACCAGACAGAGACTGGAATCTTGATGATAGCCAGACGGAAACAGTCTTGCGATGAGCCAGTTGCGTGCCGTACGCTGATGGCGCACTGAGGATCGCAAAAACCTGGCGCAGAAGGGTGTTGTTTGACGATGGCTCGACTCAGCCCTGTCTGACCATTTCCAAATTTGTTGCGTGCGTATGGCTAATGTTAGTCGGTGAGGAATGGTTGCAGTAGCAAAGACCCGAACGCGATTCGGTTACGGGTTGGGCATGAAAGCAAGTCCGTAGACTTGGTACGGGACACCGCCTCGAATCAGAACCATGACCCGAAAGGGGAATACATCGGTTGCATTCGCGGCAGCGACGTGGCGTAGCGACGGCTGCTACTTCGAACAAATGTGCTTGGGCTTGCGTTTGGCGGCCTTGGGAACCCACAAAAAATTGAACGTGGTCACGATGTGTGCTATAGCTCCAGGGTGATGGGTCGGCATGGTGGTCGGCAGCAAATCAATGCGCGCCGTAAGCCGCTCTTCTGCGACCCCGACTAAGCTCCCGGAATGAGGATGTGACACATCGTACATAGGGATTGTACTGCTGAATTGAACAGGCTGTGGTCTGATACTGGACGTTACTCGCTTCCGCCCCTGGGGAGGACTCGTACGCGAAAAGACTTCCAAGGAAGTCAGCCCTCCAGCCAATTAAACAGCGTTGCGTCTCTGGCGTGAAACTGATTGCAGGTCAGACCTGCGAGCCAGCAAATAAAAACACGGCCGAAGGCAGCCTTTAGTAGGTTGCTTCCTATTAGAGGCGTTTCACAACTCGCGTTGTTCTGTCAGCTGTGGTTGCGGGACCCTGGGATTCCTAGCCCCTTGCGTCGCTTTGGCTCCTTCATTTGTTGGACACGCAGATTGACATCCTGGAACGAGGCGCCTAGTTTGGCATCGCTTCGAGTCTGTGAAATGCTACGCCGCATGTTTTTGTCGGAGCCCCATGACTGGCAGGTATCGATAGTCTGCAGGCGAGGTGTCTCCGGTTACCGGATCGAGAACTACGCGCAGAATACGGATGCAAAACGTCTTACTAGAGGATAGCTGAGTCAGTCGTCAGTGTATGAGAATGAATCATGCCGAGGGAGTTGCCCAGTTGAATATTAAGTCATGGGTTTCAAACCGGCAGTCCGAATCTGCGCATTAGCGTTTAAAAATGCCATGAGTCTAGAACACGCACAGCATCCGGCTGTGATCGTCCATACCACTAAAAGTAATGCAAGCCTTCGCTTGGTGTGAGCCTACCGACGCAAATCGCTTCTGCCTGGTGCTGCCACGCGGAGGTAGGCGGCTGCGAGCCATTGACTTTGCTTTTTCTGCAGCGTCAACTTGACACGACAACTGCCCCCATAGTTTCTCGTGCTCGCAAGACCGGCAATGCACGCATTCCAAACTCTATCCGAGGACAAGTGCCCACAGTCGTAGGATCACCGCTGGAAGCTGGTTGCACGGCAGACCTGTTGTTTTTCCGTGCAAGGATGTGCAACATATTCGGACCGCTTGGGGTTGTCGTGCCGAAGCCGCACATGCCGCAGCACTTTTTCCACATTTCCAACAGATGACAACGAAACGCCACGCTTGGACCCACTCATCTCGTGGAACGCCGAGTGTACGTCATCAAAAACTCCTTCCCGTGAAGCAGATTGCCGGGCTGAGGCTGTCACTGCTCAGCCTGGTTGGATGCAAGACAAAAAATCCTTGGCCCCGCATACGTTTTGATAGGCTGTTGAGCTGAAAAGGCCGGAAGGGGCACTGCTGAAACTACGGCCGATTAGTGGCCTTCCTAACTTCGATTGCCCCCTGGCACGCGGACATGTACTGTACTCGTGAGGATCGCAGTTGATTCACTACCAGAACCTTATGCTACCTTGGGTAGGTGAGGGCGCCAACGCCGGTCAGCACACATCCATCGTTGCGATCCGATACCGACTGCAGGTAGATGCATACGCGCCATGAAAAGCGTGCCCCTGCCCAATGCTTACTCTCTCGTCTCGTGATGCGACGAGGCGGGTGCCCGCTTGACCGTACCGCAGCCACAAACGAACATTGATCCGAGCTGGCTATGCTGCAACATGGCATCCTCGACCGAAACGTGATGGGGATGCGTGGGATGCGCTTGGTAACGGAGCGGATGGGGATCGCATGCCGCTCCTTTTCGGAGACAGCCCCTACTGCATTGGACTTCACACTGCGGATCGCCGTCGCAATGCCCTGGCGGGTGGGTTGGGTTGCTTCTGAAAGTGTCGGAGTCATCGCGATGGTGCATACATATTGCAAGCGCTTCAGGGATGAGCGCGGTGTTGATTAGGCGCAAGAAGTGCATTGCGTCAGCATAAGACGTTTGGCATCGCAGGCCTGGCGTGGATGAAAGGTCACACAGACCTACGCACGGAGATGGGCTTTTTCTGGCGCGCCATCTTGCAAAGGGATCGGGCTCGATGATGGCCGGTTTGGCGTCGATCGGTTGGCTGGGGCATCCTAGGCCAGGGCTCGTGTCGGCGCTCGGCTGAAAAGCCACCATGCCGGCGATATTTCGTTATCGAGTTTTCCAAACGGTCTTGCCGGTTCGGGCTTGGACACCGTGGGGAAAGGAGCGCTAGGGCTCGGCCGGCTCGAAGGTGAACAGCCTCAAGTGTGGCTGCCATTGTTGCTTGATGCAGGCAGCGCTGGCGTTGGCCCGGTGAGTCTGCGGACTGGAACGGAACCGGCCTGTTGCACTGGGAAACAAGCGGACAGGCAGCCGCTGTGACCTGATGTGATGCACGGCAACTGACGTGTGCAGGATGGGCAACGGCGTCTCTCTCGGAGCACCGGGCGTGATGTGTGCACGCTGAAGACGGCGCGTTCCTTGGGACACCAGACGATGCACCAGACAAGGCGTGGCACGCTCGTCTCGCGGTCTGACCGACCTGGCATGGAGGGACGGCCGGGCAAACCCAGAGTGGATGGCGGGCGCGTGCGTTTCGCAGGAATCGCGAGTGCTGCTGTCACGCCTCGCCAGGGCGCCGAAGGAGGTGTTGGGTCAGACGGGCGAGCGTGCAGCCCCGAGCCGTGCTGGTGCTCGTTCGGTGGCTTGTGGGCCTGCGCGCGCTGTGGAGGCAGGAGCGCGCTGCTGGCCAGGGAAGGCGCTAGCCCGCTGCCTGCACGGTTTCAGCGCAGCGCGCACGGCCGGCAGGCGAGTTTGGGTGGGGAAGGCATGGAGCCCTCGTCGGCGGCCCTTGTCCATCGCCCATCTCATCGCCCATCCTGTGCGCGCTGCTGGCGCCACCCCTGGCCGCCGATCCATGAAACCGGCACCGCCTGTGCTCGCCGCCGGTCACAGCTCAGGGCTGCGGGCCACGTCGTGCAGTTTCTGGAAGCCGTTCGCTCCTGCTGCCCAATCAGCCGGCGCCCTGCTGCCCCGGCTGCCGGCTGCATGCGGCCACCCCAGCCCCTGGGACCACTTCGAAGACGCACCTCCGTCTGCATCTGCATCCCCTCGAACGCATCCCAGTCTCCTCACTTGGCCCACTCTGTCCCTCGCCCGAGGACTAATTCTGCCTCCCTCCAGGCGGCTAAACACTTGCTGCCCTTGACCGCCTCGCCCGCCTCGTCTCCCACCAACACCTCGCCTCCCTGGTGTCCTGGCCCTAGCCCCAGCCCGCCCGCTACGAGTCGCACATTTAGCACCGCCGACCCCCAGTCGCACCACCCAGCCTGCCTGTCCGCCATGTGGAGGTTCCTCGCGCATGCACGGATGCCGTCGTTGCAACGCGCGCCATGCTGGCCCACGGCCCTGTGATTCGGCCGCAAATTGCCCTTCTTCCTTTTCGTCGCCTGCATCCACCATGGTGAATTGGTCCATCAGCTCCCGAGCCGCCTGGCCGTCACAGTAGTGCCGTTCCTTCACATCCCTTGGTCGCCGTATAGCATGCCACCGCTTCCTTGCCTGCACTCTATGCCCCTCTTGGTACGCCTGCCCTCTTGCTCGCCTAGGCCGTCCTGGCAAGTGAGTTGCATCTTAGCCGTCCCTCCAGAGTCTCCCACCCATCCTTCCCAAACCGTCTGTATTCCTTGGCACCCCATATACCTATGCACATGCCCCATGCCTTCCAACGACTCTGATCTCTGTGACTCCGGACCACCTGACACACCACGCACCACGCACCCTCGACATATCTGCTGCCTTCGCCCGACATGAGCAACTCGCTATCGCCATACGACATGGCCACCAACATGACTGCATATGCTCCCAATCCATACCGCACAGCACGAAGCTCCAACAGCCAACCAGGACACCCGTATCGCGTTGAGAAGCCGCGGAGCAACCACAACAGCCCGCGGACTGTCGAACGCAGAAAGACTACCACGGGAGCAAAGCTCTACGCAACCCTTGACGACCATTACAACATGATGATGGGCATCACCAGCAATGAGGAGATTGAGCCAATGGGCGAGCCTGCCAACACTCGTCCAATGAGCTGGCATCCCTCATCCAACCAGTACTACACTCGGCCTCAATCGACCATGTTCGATCAGTCGCAAGACTGGTCACAAACCTACTCGGATCAAACTTCTGTTCAAGGATCCGATTTCTATTCTTTCTCCGCAAGAAATTCCATGGGTGCAGACACCACTCAGCAATATCCCACTTACATGACTGGCTACGAAACCCACCGAGGCTCTCAAGACTCCGACTCCAGCTGGCAGACGCAGCAATCTCAACAATCCCATGTTCACTCTGCATACTCTACGCCTGCCACAGAACCCATGCCATGGTATCTTCAGGAGTGGGCTCGCAAGAACCAGGAGCAAGCTGCATCGCAAAATAACTCGATGGATTTCCTCCCTATTCAGCACCCTACCGAGCCCGAAGAGCAACAGGCCGGCGCAAGCATGGAAGATTCCGGCAAAGAGCTGATTGGCATGGGTCTCTACGACGTCTCCGACTCCTCCCTTGATTGGACCTCTCCCCTTGGTGAGGCGACTGGAAAGGGCCTCAAACTTGAAGAGACATGGCAACCACCCGAGGAGGACGAGGACGAGGATGACGACGACCAAGATGATAATGCCAGCTCTGACGACGGAGAGGAAGAATTGCCACCACCTCCGGCACCCGTGGCCCCTGTCGCTTCTGCCAAGGATCAACCTGCTGGTAACATGGAAGGACAGAGCTTCTTCTTTGATGAGGACGAGAACATTTCCAAAGAGTGGTGGTACCAACACCTCAAGCAGCCTTCCATGCCAGTGCGGGACGCTGGATATGGCTACGGTTGGCTATGAACGACATTTCCTATATCTAGCATAGCGTTGGCGTTGATCTCATTGTGTGATCGAGATATTGTTGCGAACGGATACAGATACCCAAGCCTGCAAAGGCGTGAACACGCGGCATCGGCCAACGCGTTCGATCGATGTATGTCACAGACAGGATGTATGTAGACGAAACAACAGCATTAGCATAGCGCAGCCAGCATGCGAGCATGCTCAACAAAACTAATTGTACAACCCACCAAACCTACCATGCGTCCCAATTCCTGAGTCATCTGCATGGCTGCCTACCCAG
This sequence comes from Paraphaeosphaeria sporulosa, assembly GCF_001642045.1. Taxonomy (NCBI): domain Eukaryota; kingdom Fungi; phylum Ascomycota; class Dothideomycetes; order Pleosporales; family Didymosphaeriaceae; genus Paraphaeosphaeria; species Paraphaeosphaeria sporulosa. The sequence goes on from NW_017253367.1 coordinate 1,720,099, forward strand.
CAGTGGACCAACGAACAAGCTGCGCAGCACCTCTGCACATTTACATCAGCGCACGGCTTACACAGACTAGCGACCTGGATCTCGGGAGTTGTTAGCTTTCGCTAGAGGGCATAGCCCGCGAAATGCCCGCTGTTAAAACAACCGCCTGGTACGGGACGCTAAAGGTACGTAGGCGAAGCGTTACCCAATGGCGTTGCGTAAGCGGATTGGGCCGGGCGTGTGACCGAGAACACACCAAAGCACGCGCAACACGAGGCGGAGCGAGACGAGACGAGTATCCAGTCGAGTGCTCGCCGCGCCCGTCGTCATCTCGGTCGTTCTCGGAAGGGGCGTGGCGTGGCGTTGTCGAACGTAGGCGTGGGTCGGTCGGCGCTGCAAGCTGCATCTGCACGCGTGGAGCGAGCAAATGTTAAGTCGTGTGGTGAAAGTTTGTTCGCACGTTGTCGCCATGCCGTGGCCTCGTGTGTTGCTGCGCCGCGGTGCGCCTGGCGTCTGCTCTGGAGACCTTCGCGTTTCTATTTCCGAAGAGGGGAGAGGGCTATTGGAGTGGAGTTCTAGCGTTCCAGTGCCACAGACATAGGCTGGCTGGCTTCGGAAGGGAGCCACTGCGCCGTGTTATTGTCCTGCTATACGCTATACGCTATTGTCGAGCCAGCAAGCAAGGAAGCACTGCACAATAGCCTGCACCCCAACTTGCTCACTGCAAGTCAATCAAGACCAAGTCAGCACGGCTCGGTCGTCGCCACAGTTGCTCCATCGCGCTGCCATGCTTGCTCATGTGTGCCATTGCCATGCGCTCGTCTCGTGCTGGGCGGGTATCCGCCCGCGACGGCGCAATTGGCGTTGCGGGCTCGCGTGCAGGAGAGTTTTCTCTGCGTGCGCAGGTTTGACTTTGGGGCCGGGCTACTGCACGCGCGGGCGGGAGAAGCGCGTTGGAAGGATCGGCTCCGGATGAGGTCAGAGGTTGACACTTGTGAAGGGGTGCTATTCTTTCGGATGGGCGCGGGCGCGGTAGCGTTAGGGGTAGGGAGGGGTGAGGTGGGGCGCCAATAGGTGCGCACGCGCGTATCGATAGTCGGGAGCTGGGGGGGTTGCTAAGAAAAAATTGTTGGTCGGTGGTGTTGAGAGATGGGACGGGACAAGGCGCCAGGACGCGAGGGCACGCGTTCACGTGTCGTGGTTAATGCTCCGAGGCCGGCTTGACTGTTGTTGTGGATCGATGTTGATCTGACACTGTGGCACAGTTGTGAATTGTCATAGATGCTTCGTCTCTGGTGCTTGGGGTAGGGGTGTTCGTGTCCAAAATCCACGCCTCCCCTAGTTGGGTCGTTGATCGCGAGGCATAGATCGAGGCTTCAGGACTAAGACAAAGAGCTAGACGAGTGTACTGACGACGCCGAAGCCTTCTTTGATATCGAGCCACATGTCTCCTCTCGTGGCGCTGCAAACGTACTGTGACGCCAGCGCTACGAAACAAACTTCTCCAGCAGCTCGTGAGAAGCACAGCGACCCTAAGCCGGCAATAGGCCGATCTGGACTTCAGAGCATATTCCCTAAAATCAGGATACTTGGATTTTCACCCATGTGATGAATGACTAGGCCTCCTGACCGATCAGTCCAGGATCGATGATCCATCGATCAAGAGGGGGAGGCAGTCCCATCCCAGGTAAAGGGTGGTGGTGGTAGAAAGGCTCGTAAACAGAGCCGAATTGAAGTGGAGAAGCTCGAGAAAATGCAATCGTCAAAGTCGATAGTTGGAGACAAAAGTTGTCCTGTTGTTGCAGCACGGATTTAAAGCTGGCGTTAAAGCCTAGCGCATGCCGCTTCAAACCTCGAAAATGTTCTTGTAGCGCCGCGGCCTCGCCATGGCGCCGCAATTCGTCGTTACGCCCTGGCGAGATGCCGATGAGCTACTTACCGTACGGCGCGATCTCTTTGCTGCAGACGACGATGTTGCGCGCGAGAGAGCAGTGAACAAGGTTCGTTGACCACTCTGTCTAACAGATTTTGCTGAGTTGCTCGCTAAGTCATGGCCCTCAGATTATCGCATGGCGGGCGCGAAAGCTCGAGCTGCCTTTGCTGCTGGAGAGCACGGCGGATATCGTCGAAGCCAAGCTGCGTGATGGTAAACAGGGCGTGCCATCTCATGCGCTGAGACTAGTGTATGCGACCGCGATATCAAGGTACCTACACACCTATCCTCCTACGCTCTCCCTCTCTAATACAGGATGCAGATTCGTGACCGGCATCCTCGACACACATTCCGATCTCGCACGCCTCAGTCTGCCGGCACAGACCACGCCTCAATTCCCCGTCTCCCTCCGCGAGACCCGGCACCGAATCGTCCACCGCCATCTCCCCTCGCTCGCCGAGCTCAAGCGCGCTGCAAACGAGAGCCTCGAGTGGCTTTGGGAACACTATTGGTCGCATCTAGATGCGCTGCTCACGTCTGCTGGGAGCGCGCAGCAGCTCGACGAGTCTGAGGTCAAGGAGCGGCTGCAGGGCGTGCTGAAAAGTTATGTCAAGGAACGCAAAGCGGAGATCAAGAGCAGGAGTAAAAGCCCACGGGCAGCGGACAATGCGGTCGGGGGCTGGCTGCGGATTGGAGCTGCGGGGAGCGTGAAGGGGAAGATACTGGTGCATTTGCTGGTTGCGGAGAGGAACATTCTCCCTGTGGGCAAGAAGCTGGGAAGTAGCATGGAGGGCGCATATCTCATCTGGACGCCGTTCGTCACCGCGCTTGGCACCATCGATTCGTTGTTTTTGCAGACACTAACCGAGCGAATGATTGGTGTGCTGGCCTTGCCTGGGCGCGGTACGGCAAGCGTTGAGGAGGATCCCGCGATGGAGGGCATGTGTGCGTGGGTGGTCCGTATGCTCGACTCGGCAGAATGGCAGCAGGAGTCACAAGAGCCCCGCAGAAGGAAATTGCTGGATGACGTCTTGGGTCTCTGTCTTTCGACACCTACGTTCTGGACGCTAAAGCTAGCGGAGGACCTGTTGAAGGATGGCAGTGTGCCGGGAAGAAAATCATGGCTCGAGATTTTGGGAGTCGCAAAAGAGGATGCATATGAAGATGACGACGCGCAAGCGCTTCCTCCTAGATCTCAAGCTGGTCCAGATGAGATGGATGTGGATGTCATTGAGGCAGAATCACTAGTCTCGGAGTCGTTGAGCGACACAAAGCAGATGCGTGGGCCGCAGAAGTATCCTGGGTTGTGGAGACCGCGGCCTATCGGCTGGTTACCACCCGGGTGGTCAGAAGACGACTGATGCTCAAATACATATACTGTGATAATCTCAATTACCAACTCCCAAATTGACCGATAGTCGTCCCATTCTCAGCCTTGCATATGCACGACACTTGGCATGCGCTTCACCTCACCAGGCTGGGCTGCAACGCGCAAGTCGTAGCCCCACGATGAACCTAATATCACCCACATCGCATTCAACATTGAAAACAATATCGTATTAACTCGCTTTTACGGTATATGGATCCATTCGGCATCACCGCAGGTATCGCGGGGCTTCTCAGCTTCACCATTTAGCTGCAACAATGCCTCAGAGGATATGTCACCTCAGTTAAACACACGACTACAGAATCACAGGAGCTCGTCGAAGAGCTTAGTGCACTAAGCGGGGTTTTGGAGCAACTCGAACGCTTCACCGAACAGCAGACTCATCGAGGGAACAAGTTCGAAGACTGCTTAGTTCTTTACGGAACGACCGAGCTGTGCGACAACAAAGTTTCTGAAGTGAACAGCACACTGTGTTTGTATATCGCTCCCACGAACTCAAGATCAAGAAAATGGTTGCGTAACGTCAGATGGCCACTGCACAAACAAGAACATCTCAAGGCAAATCAGGTTCAACAACGCTATCAAATCCAAAGTGCCAAACACTGGACTCTGGTTCTTGAAATCAGAGACATTCCAACGATCGATACAGATGCCTTCCCTCATATGGCTCACTGGAATACGTAAGCCCAGCATCGGTGCGATCGCCTTCAAGCCAGCGCACAGGATCATTACCCTGCTAACAATTCCTAGCCGAAAGTAGCAAAAGCGCCCTCTGTTCTACAGTCGTTGAGGCATCAAAGCAATTATGCGACTGTTCGCAAGATGAAAGGCTGGCTTACTTCTATCTCGACTTCTAAGATCAACAAACTCAATCCGTAGACGCCATGCAAAGGGTTCCACTACGTCAGCTTTGGGCAGCTGATGATTCCATTCCTGAATCAGTGCGAAGCACGTACACTGAGTTTCGGTATAAAGGCCACTCTCCCTCCATGACAAAGCTCGTAGGCGCTCTGAGGGAGACAATTGAGTACTGTTCCAAGCGGGCTCTCATGATCCTAGACGCCCTGGACGAGATCCCGGATCAAGGATTTTACGAGAGGAACTATTTGCCATGGTTGACTGTGGTAGACTGACACACTAGGATCGACTCAAAGGAGCGAATTTACAGATGCGCTGACTCAATCTGTCGAAATGAGCTCGGAGAAGGTCAAGCCTGCATCGAGAGCTGTTGCGAACATGCTAGATTGCGAGACCTGTCCACGGACTTGAATTTCAACATCAAAACTACGATCACCATCGCATGGCATGTAATTTAAGTCAGACGTCATGTTGTGATTTTATTGATAAAGCCAGGTCTCGTTGGGCTGTGTGCCAGATGGATGCTATCAAGACATGCCTTCGGGCGCGAGACATTGAAGAAGCTTTCTACGCTGCTCCTCGAGCGGGCCGCCTCGCCAGGCTTACCAAGCTCAGAAACCCTAGATCCGACTTGCAATTCATTCAATGGCTGCTTTCAGAAGCGGAAAGCATTTACGCATCTGTGGTTACTTCTCAAATGCCCATGAACAGGGCTCTACTTGTGGCCGCCATGTCAACGAACTAAACTCTTGTCGAGTATTGGCTGTGGAAGGTTGCTGATGCTAACCGCGCTTACTCTAATGCTGATATCACTTCGGCATCACTGGACTGTTTGAGTTTTGTCGATTCGAGCCTCACCGATGACAATGTTACGCCCCTCCGACCATCCCCAATTATCTGTCCCAAACAGCTCCTGCGTCTCTCTCCCACGTATCCCACTCCCGCTCTTTACGCGTCTCTCCCATCAACTCCACAAAACTCGTTCTCCACTCCATCCACTCCCAAAAACCCCCTCCCTTCCCTTCAATCCCCAGCTCGTTCCCCCAAGTCGCCAACCACACACCCGTCTTCGCTCCCTCATCCGTATCCACCGCAATCCACTTCTCCGTCATCTTCAGCGCCGCGAAAAGAGGGTTAGAGAACCAAGTCTGCCACGAGACAACCAGTTTGCCAAAGATCGGTGTCGACGTGAAACCCGGTGTGAAAGCGTGGGCTGTGCGTCTAGGGAAGGGCGAGGCGGAAAAGTGAGACTGCAGAAGGGAGGCGAAGAGGACTTGTTGGGCTTTAGTCAGGGCGTATGTAGGGGCGGAGCTTTCGGTGATGCCTAGGAAGTCTTTGATCCGGGTGGTTGTCCGTGCAAGTAGACCGGGTGCACGATGTTCTAGCGAAGATTTGCTGGATTCCTGGAGAAAGTGCGATGCCCCGGAGTAGGCCCCAGACGAGCTGGTGAATACTACTCGCGCCGTCGGACTCAGCCTCGCCTTGAGTAGGTGCGTCATTAGGAAACTCCCTAGGAAGTTCGTCGTGTACATGATATCCAAGCCCTCTTTGCTTATAATTGGGCCTCCGGAGGCGGGCTCAGCGATACCCGCATTATGCACGAGCATGTCGATTTCGCCATCCCATTTCTCGCAAAATGAACGCACACTGGTCAAGTCCCCTACATCCAGGATCCGACAGGTGACTTTCCCCTGAGAGTTGCCGCTGCAAGAGGAGGTAACATATTCGACGGCTGCGGCTCCGCGATCCGGGTTGCGGCAGGCGAGACAGACAGCTGTGCCCTGTTTTGCAAGGGCGACGGCAATGGAGAGCCCAATGCCACTATTCGCCCCAGTTACTATTGCCGTCTGGCCTCTGAGATCTTTGGGCGGTATCTCCTGGGGTTTGTAGAGGCGAGCAAAGATTACAGCGAGGAGGGATTTAACTAGGGATGTATAGAACGAGAGGAGGGTCTTGGGAGATGGCATATTGGGTGGTTGTAATTGTGACAGTGATGGTGATAGCGATTCATTTTGGCAGGCTTTATGGTCTGTCCCTTGGTGGTCTGACGGAGCTGAGTGAGCTGTTACGCCCACGATGCAGTAAAGGCTTGGGTGACGTCACGACTGGGGGTTTACACCGACGCCTAACGGCAGCGGTCCTGCAGCTGTCTCTATCACAATTTCCCTTTCGACCATGAGTAGGCACTGAAAGCACGACTCTCGTGGGAATGTGAAGATATAGCAGAGGCGCATCAAAAACACGGGAACGACTTGGCTATCGCTGTGACTAGCCCTACTTTATTCCACGCACGACGACAGCTACAGATGATTCCTTACTCCAGATGCAGCCTCGTTGGACGGATCGTTATGCCACATACTCCAAAAATGGTCTCGAACGGTCTGCCCTCGTCGTTGAGATAAGCAAAATGACGATTGTCCCTAGCATTCTCCAGAGCTCTAGTTACGCCATCACTAGTGCCCCACGCTGCGAGGGAAGCTGCAAGCGCTGTCTCAAACCAGCGCCTAGCCTCCTCCCAGGTTCTGTATGTCTGGTATATGATTCCAATGTTGATTAGCGTCCAGATGGTCCGCTCATCATCTGCTCCGAAGACATCAGTTGCCTTCTTCTCGATTTCTCCGAACATCCACCGGGCGTGTTGCACCAGTTTGCCACGTAGCACTCCGGCAGCAAGCTCGAGAGAAGCCTCTATAACCTCATGACTTTGAAACTGCTTCTTGTCCCAGCGGGTGCGACGCCAGAAAATTTTCAGACGATCTCCTGCAGTTTCAAAGGCATGTTTGTCTGCAGCCGAGAGACGGCCACCCTTGCTGATGTAATGTTTGAGAAGCTCAGCTCTTGCTCGCAGTCCTTGGGCAACCATTCCTGATGGTCCATCCAAACACTGTCTCTCAATGGCTTTCAGTAAGACCTCAATGGTGGGATGGTTTGTGCCCATGAAAATACGAGCGTTGACGAGCCCTTCGTCGATGGGGGTAGAATTCACCGCGCTATCGACCTCGGTATAGAGCGATTGGAGCTTCTCATCTACTGAAAGGCTCGAGGTTGCCATGTTTTGCGCTCTGTTTCTCCTCCGAGGACGAGCATCCCTTTCAATTTCTTCGATATCTCTGGCGTGTTGTAACATCACTAGAGCATCCTCGCCCCGCTTCCAGCTGTTCAACATCTCTACGACGTGAAGGATGTGCTGTTGGGTGCTACGATTATGCATGCCCAGCTCTTTTATATGGGTTGCTGACATGGTCTCCAGCATGCCATCTGCATCAGCCTTACGGCCTTGCTCCCAATAAAATGATGCAATTTCGTATCCGATTTTGACAGTATCCACAGCGGTAGGCGATAGAAGGTGCTCGAGACCACGAAATACGTCAATATAAGCCTGCTCTGCTTTAGCAGCATCTTTTTGCTGTGCAGATGCTCGCGCAACTTTGAGAATATCGGCGAGGTCCTGCCTGGTCTTGCCATTGTAGCTCAGCGGCAAACCACGCGCAGCTGGCAGGGTATCAGAGCCTATGGCAGTAACACTGGGACTCCTCGGAAATTCTTCTTCATCATCATCATCGTGATTGCCTGGCGGAACTGCGTCGTTCGGGTTGTCCGGAGTAGTAACTACCATGCCTTCCGGTGTGTTTGCCACTGAGGACCAGTCAGTTGAGCTTCTCAATCACGGGCCTCACTCACATTCTTCTATTGGCTTCTTGGAACGACTGGCGCGGCTCAGAGCCTGTTCCAGCGTCCACTTCTGACCTCCATATTCGAATTGTGTCTCCTTGCTTCTTTCTTTCCTCAACAACGCCCTTCGAACCATCCACTGAGCCGTCTCTCTGGGCAAGTTCTTTTGGAAGCCCCAGTACTTGAACTTGTCTTTGAATGCTTTGGCTCTGAAGAAGTCAGACAATGTGCATTGGGAAGTACGGAAGTTCGCGAAGTGAACAAATCGGTGCGTTGAGGAAGACTAGCAATACATACGGCGCATCGAAATCGAACTCTTCTCGCATGATCTCCATCGTCTGTAATAGAGTTTTCCCGTCTTGAATGTACAACTCGTAAAGCTTTTCTCGATGACCATCCCAATCAAGATCCGCATACTTGGACCGTCGAGACGCAGAAGCAATGGTTGGTAAAGGGATCCGACGATTAGGAGCTCGAGGATCCAGGATGTCCTCCATCGTGACATCGTTACTTTCACGGTTAAGCGGATTGAGCGGGTTGACGTTCACATTGTCCGATGTCGCTTCGCGCTGACTTTGGTCGTGTGCATGGTAGGGTGGAGATGTAGGCTGTGTCCAGTGCAGGTCTTGGGAGATGTCGACCCCACTGGCGTTGTAGTCAATAGGCGTGAGCATGCTAGCCGCAAGATTCGGGCTCCAGTTGAAGCGCACCGGCGATTCTGACGGATTGTGGTCCATGTCTGGTATCAACTACAAGGCTGTAAGTGAGAATGGAAGAGCAAAATAGTGAAGGATCAAGAGGATGACTGAAAAATATATAGGGTTGGCTACTAGTTACTGTGAACAAAGGGTTCAAGCGTTCCGAGCTTCCTGTGACGCCGCCAGCCAAAGTTCGCAGAAGTTCGCAAAAGGTCTGTTGCGCATGCCCCCGCGATTAGGCAACTTCCAGTCCACAGCCTCACTTCACTCCATGCGCCGATACATTCAAGATCCCTGTCGCAGCTGCACCCGCACCAATAGGATAGTCACAAGTGCTTAGCCACCAGTCCACTGTGACAGCCTTTCGCGCTTGGAACAAAAGTTCGCGAAAGGTCCGTGGGTGTCTGAGGCATCTTAGTCTGCGCGCCGCATTATACAGCCAACTGTACCAAAGTTCACCAAAGTCCGCACACACCGCCAGAGCAGACCCACCAGAGCGATACAATTGTTTGGGGAAAGAACTCGTCAGTCGAAAGCGCATTGGTTAATGTCCCTTTGATGATCCCGCCGACGACCATAGTTCCCAAAGGTTCTGATCAGACGTGCGAGTCGCAATGACACGCGTAATTGCACATGGCGGCGACATGCAAGACCATCAGAAGTTCAGAGCGAGCAAAAGTATTTTGAATTGAAGCATCCCCAAGTATAAATCCCGGATATGATATCGAATTGCTTGACGACCACTCCACTTCCACTGCGCTTTCCACTACTGATAAATTTTTTTCTTCAAAATTGATATAGTTGAATCTGAACCGATCCGCTGATATCGACCTCAAAATGCAGAACGAAAAGCAGAGATCGACATCGTCTGGCTATGTGAGTAGCATGTGTGTCTTGTGTCGCAGGGGAAGGGGAAAGGGACGGTTGGTGCTGATACAGATCTTGTTCAGGGCAAGAATAACGGTTTCGCGGGGGCTGTAAATGCGAGCTCCTCTACATACACGCCATTGGACCGAAACCCGACAGACCTTTCGAGCATTTCCTTCCGCTCCACGGGGGCCGGAACATCGAACGGGCCGTATGTCCCCATGATGCAACGCTGGCTAGAGGAGAGCAGAGCGGAGCAGCCGTACAACAACATTGGACAGGTTGGAGAGAGAAGGATTGACCGGAAGGGAGCCTAGCGAGGCGTATGTCATCATGTTGTACAACCATGCATTCCACGTATCAAGCGCCACAATATCTCGGCTGCGCCGCCCGGTAGCCTTAAGCTTGCCTTGTCGTACTATATCTTATTGAATAATTCTTCTACGAAAAGTGCACCGTGTCCGTGTCTTTGCTATCTTGCTTCTTCAACGTTTCAGTAATACTTCGCCTGCTTCTTCGTGACCATTAGGGCATCACCATAATATACAGTAAAGATGGATGCACCTTCAAGTTCCGTCGCGGGGCATGGATCCGACCTCAGAGATACCGACGTTCCAGAGTCTGGGCTTGGGCTGCCGAACCGCATGGATTGTGACCAACAAAATAGCGAAAATCTGCCGATTGCGTACACGACATTAGAATCGTCACCTGATCGTTCCCCAAGTATCGGATCTTTGAGTGATCTCGACAAAAATGCCGAACACGAAATAAATTTGGGTGAAATTTGCGAGCTCCATGTGTATGAGACGCGATTCAACAGCAAGGGCGAAGAGGTTGTTCTTCAGGTTGGCGCGAAAGAAGAGCTGGATACTGAAGAGATCCGCAGTCCAGATGCGGCTTTGGTATTGATGCGGTGCTACGATGAATCCAAGGTTCTGGAATCCACAATTCTCGAGATCAGGTCGCCGTACATCAAGAAGGCGATGGTGGATGTAATTGGGAAATACCCTGGCGTTGATATCGGAACGTCGGGCATTCTCAAAATTTACGACGAGCCACGCTGCCTCTTTCACTATCGCGATGAGCTCAACGCTTACGCACAAGCAAACAGTGATGAAGATGTGAAGCAGCATGTAACGTACCTGCTCAAATACGTACGGCAAGCTCTTCGGAAAGAGATTGCGAGCTATGAGACTCATATGGCCAGCAACACCGAAACCCCTGGGTTGGATTTTGACAACCTGTGGATGGTATTCCGCCCAGGCGACCTTCTTTACCATAACATTAATGGCGAGGGCCAGGTATGTCGTTTGCGAAGCATGAGAATCCAAGAGTGCAACACCCAACCTCTTCGATACGCAAAGTTCTGGTACCTGTCATGCGAGATCATCAAATGCGATGGCGAAGATTTTATTTATTCCTGGGGCAACACCAGTATTTTCGTTTACGACGGCTTTCGTTCCCTTTCCGACCTGGAAATCATACCTTTACGGTTTCACAAGGATAACCTGAGAATTCGGGAGTCATTAATGGCTAGAGGCAGGGTCTTTCTCACATTGCTGGGAGTGAACCACCGAAACTATCGTGGCACTGCGCGGATCTTCAAGGATATTGATGACGATGGCGACGCCGAGTATGAGACCTTAGAGGTGAGGGATTTTCACTGTATTCAAAGTGATGTATACTGAAAAAATTTAGGCGGACGGAAGAGTCGTTGTGGACTGTGAGGAATACGTCAGCAATATTGATCCCAGCATGAGTGATTACATACAAGGCTCCAAATTGATCCGTGGCAAGGATATGGAACACGAGAAGCTTTGCGATGATGACATACTCATATGTTCGCAGGAGATTGCTGGCTTCTCGTTTCAGCATCGTCGTTGGGGACTCTTCAAGGTGAGCGGGCTGGCGGAGATTGAATACAATCGCCAGGCGTTCGATGCACTTGTCCTGCCACAACATTATAAGGACTTGCTTATATCTCTTGTAAACGCCCATCAGAACCACTTATCGGACTTTGACGATCTGGTGAAAGGCAAAGGAAAAGGTCTTCTTTTCCTGCTGCACGGAGAACCTGGCGTGGGCAAAACTTTGACTGCCGGTATGAATAGAAGTCATAAGCAGAAGCACCAGCTAACGGTATGGATTGACAAGAAAGCATCTCCGAGATAACACAGAGGCCCCTCTACACGATCGGAGCGGGAGAGATGGGCCAGAACAGTGCATTGATTGAACGCGAATTGACAAGGACTCTCAAACTGGCGACTAGGTGGAATGCGTACATTCTCCTGGACGAAGCAGACGTTTTTATGGTGCAAAGATCGTCGTGGGACAGCACTCGTAACGCTTTGGTAGCAGGTGAGAAACCGTACCTCTCTCATATATAATACTGACCCGAGTTCGGTAGTTCTTCTCAGGGTCATGGAGTATTTTGAGGGAATCATGTTCATGACGACCAACCGGCTTCAAAGCATTGATGACGCGTTTGCTTCGCGTGTTCACCTGATGCTAGCCTATCCCCAATTGGGCGAAGAAGCCCGGCGCACTATATGGACCACTTTTGTCTCAAGCACATCATCTTCCACGGTCCCTGTTTGGCTCGATGACGAATTTCTCGATGAAGTTGCTGCTTATGAAATTAACGGGAGACAAATTAAGAACGTAACTCGCCTCGCCTGCGCTATTGCAGCAAATGACAATCGCGAACTAGCAGCGAATGACATTATGAAGGCACTAGAAGCCTTCTCAGACATGTCTTATCATGGACCTGTACAACCTGGGCAGCCTGGAAATCCTGGACAATCTCTACAGTCACTGCTGCCCCCGCAACCGGTCCCTATCGCAGTTCACTACAAACGATGGCTTGACATCTGGACTCGAAATTATGGTCGCGAGATCATCCTGTTGCTTCCAACAGCGCATGTCGTCGGCGCTCTGCTAGCCATAGGACTGGCTTCTGCTCTACGTCACGGCGCAAAATTTGCCTCTTTGGCCTATTGGCGGTTCCATAAGTAGATTTATGCAATTTGCCTGATTGGCGGATGCGATTTGGTCAGTCTGTGTCTCTAGAGACCAGGTCTTTCTTGCTTAGCGTTCCGCATCATGTCCTGAGCTCTTTTTGGAATCGGTGCCTTGCAAATGTTCCTTTACCACCTTCCCATACAAGAGATCTCCTCAACATGAAATCTTGACATATTTATTCTGTTTCCCTACCTCCCTGCTGACTGGTAATTGTTGAAAGCCTCGATACAATGTGCTAAAGTGTCAGAAAAAGCTTGGAATAAGCTTAATATGGTGATATGAACAACAGAGGCAGAGAGACAGAATAAAAATTAGAGTTCATTATTGTGGATTCGGTTCGACCGAACGGAGGTACCGGTACCGGTACAGGAGCGATCAAAGTAGCATAACGACTGATCGGGCAGGCACAGGCAGAAGCAACCACTAGTCCGATTTCCTTCCGCACCACTCACGAACGAGAAGTCCCCCAAACTTGCACAGCTGCCTTCTCGAAACCCCTCACCAACAATCTGCTATTTCAGGTGCCACGAAGCGGGACCCTGTCTTGGCATGCATACACTTTCTCCACTCCATACGAGCTTAACCCCTCGCGGTTCTGCGACTCAAATAGCCCACCTGGACCACCGCCCTCTCATCCTACCTAGAAGAAATCTGCATCCTTCAGCCACAGCCACCGTCATGCCCGACCTCACCCTCTACGACATCTCCTCCCCTCTCCAACCCCGCTCCTACGCCCCCAACCCCTCAAAAGCGCGCCTAGCCCTAGGCTTCAAACGTGCCTCGTTCCGCACAGAGTGGGTTGATATCCCAGACATCGAGCGCGTGCGGCGCTCTCTCAATTGCCCGGCAACCCGCAAATTAGATGATGGCAGCGACTTCTTCACGCTGCCCATCCTCCGCGATGCTTCCACAGGGCAAGTCATCGGCGACAGCTTCGACATCGCGCGGTACGTAATGACGGCCAGTGTGCCAAGTAGTTGATTCCCGTCTGCCACATCTATCTTCAGGGAAGCCTTCCGGCAAGAGCCCAAATCCCAACGCCCAACTACTACTCCCGCCACGTTTGCCACTGCCCATCCTGACTCCGCACCCTCTTTAGCTATCTCGATGCCACGATCCCATCTCCATCCCCGCCCCTGCTCCCCCCACAGGAATCGCTAAAGGGGAAGTGGACAACCTACTCGTCGCCCGCAAAAGACACGCCCTTCTTCGCCCCCATCACCACAAACGCCGGCTCCACGCACCCAACCTTTGCATCCTTCAACCTCCACATCGACGCCACCTTCTCCGCGAACATGGCGCTCTACGGCCAGTTCCTGCCATTCAACCCGGCGACCGCGGAAGCCGCGAAAGCCCTCATGTGCAAGCGCGCGCACCTGAACAGCTGGGACGATCTCACTATCCCGGGCGAGGCAAGGAGGCCATTGTTTGAGGGTGGGTTCAAAGATGCGATGGAGGGCGTGGCGGCGCTGTTTGGTAGTGGGGAGGGGCACATTTGGCTGGAGGGTCCGGAGCCGTGTTATGCCGATTTGATTGTAGGCGGGTGGCTGAATATGTTGAGTTGTCTTATGCCAAAGGATGAATGGGTGGAGTTCCGGGGGTGGTTTGGGGGCGTGTTCGGGCGCGTGCATGATGCATTGCAGGAGAGCTTCTTCGTGATACAGTAACGAGGGGAAAGAGAGGGGTGGCATGTAGGAAGGGTATGGATTCCACAGAAAACGCTGCAGAACCAGTGCAGCATTGAATATTATACAGTCTTAAGTTAAGTATGCCCTCCCTTCCTAGCCCCAAACCGCCAGCCTCAAATGCACAAAGCCGCCGAAGAACGAAATGGAACGCTGTGAGCGCTGAAATGGGAAGATCGCCAAAGCCTAACAGAACACGGAACAGGGATCAACTTCTTTATCTTGCAGCTTTCCCCACAAGAGAGCTCTGACCCACGCTATGCAAGCACCACCGAACCAACACAAGGAAATGCATGCAGCGATGCAGTGAAGACAGTCGTACAGTCATGGAACAAAAGAGATGAGACGCAGGCCTCGGGTATGAGTTGGTGCAGAACAAGTAAAGATATAGCAGCCGTCTCTAAGTAACGGAGAAATGGTGTGTCAAGGTACTCTTGGTTTACAGCCCCTGATTGTAATCGGTCCAGGCGGTGTGGGCTTCTGAGAGAACTGTGATTTGATTAGCAACGTTCAACATTGAAAGAGGATGTATTTTGCTTACTTGCGAGCACTTGCGCCTGCCCAGAGTAGGTCTCGCAAGCTAATTGTAGCGTTCGTCCGTCGAGAAAATCAAGCACGACACTATTCGGGAGTTCCTGTTGGTCCAGATCGGGTGCAAAGGGGGCTCGGAATTCCATTAAACTGAAGCGTCTCATGATACCACCCTTCGACTGCTCAGTGGTTTTTGACTGACTCAAGACGAGGTTGCCTGAAGCATCGATCTCAACCCACCTACGTTTCCAAAGCAAAGTGTCTGGAAACTGTATATTAAGATCGCCAAGTTGAACAGCCGAAGGAGGCTCCCGTAGGGACGGAAGAGGAATAGAGGGGATGTCTTCTGGAATGCTGGGGGCCGAATTCTTCCGCGTGATCGAGGAGATAGAAGACATTCGCTTAAATAGCTTGCTGGTCCTCGAATCTTTCTTTTCCTTCTTCGCAGGCTTTTCGTCACTGCTTGATTCAACCAAGCTGTTTGCAGACATGCTGCGCGGCGGGCCACCGTTCTTGGACTCGCTGTGCCGTCGACCGAAGGATCGCCAGCTGCTCTCTGAAGATGATCGAGGAAGATTGGGGACAGGCTCGTTCGATTGTGAAGAAGAGGGTGGTCTCGGCGACGTTGGCTCTGTCCTGGTAGCACTGTGCTTTGAGCTCGATGTTGGTGGTCGGGTGGATTTCTGATGATCGATGGTGATAGCGCTCCGGTGAAGCTCTAATGGGCTGGTCTCCGTTGGCATTGTGAGAATGGGCTTCTGCGGCTGCGCATCACGGACGATGCGAGCAGTGACCTGTACAGATTCGGGCCGTTCTGACCCTTGCTGCATAGTGTACACTGTTTGAGGCTGTGTGGGGGTTTTTGCGCGCGGTGCATGTACAGCTGGCTTCGGTTCTGGCGTGGTTGACCTAGACACATTGATGAAGGAGGCGCGCGACATGCGATTGACGGATTTCCCAGTTGGCGAGTTGCCGTCTGGAGGGGTCGTGAAGAATGACGATTTGCGCTGTGCAACAGTCGAAGAGACACCGTCCGGAGTGATCACAGGGCTCAACGATGCGGTCGAATCTCGGTTGGACTTCTCAGCCAAGGCTTTGATTCTTTGCGAGATTCCCGATCCAACGTTGATTTTTTTAGCAACCACCACCGGCTCTGTACTGGCATGGTTCACCCACGGTCCTGATAGCTTTCGCAGACCTGGCTGCTCTGGAGAGTGACCGCCTAGCCGGGCATGTTGCGAGGCCGACCTCTTTGGAACAGAGAACTCGGGACTGGAGGGCTTCCGTGAGAAGAAAGGCGTGATAGGGGACTTGGAAACAGACATTGGCATGGCTTCTTCAACCTTTGCACTTTGCAGCTCCTCCATAAAGGAATCGTCGCTCAGATACTCGGCTTCGGAGTTTTCAGCACTGAGATGTGATGGATCGACGACATGGCGACGGTTTTCTTTGCCCTCCGCGGTGGGTTGCTCGTTCAATGATGTCTTGTTTCGCGTGTCGAACAGGCTTTCCGACGACAGTGGTAGCATCATTGATGCTCTTTTAGACTTCCTGCGCGCACGAGCTTCGTCGATTTCACTAGCCGAAACGAGGACCATGGATTCCCGCTTTTTCTTTCGCTCTCCGGAGTCGTCGAATACTGTATCCTCCGAGGCACCCGCTGTGGTGTCCATACTTGGTCTGGAAACTTGGAGGTACGGCACGGGTGTTGTGGTTTCTGGAACCACCGTAGGGGTGCTCTCGGCTGACGTCGACTCGTTGTCAGCGAGCGCTTCATCGGGTCGCACAGGTAGTTCAGTGACAGTTTCTTCTTTGATTTCTTTAGCAGGTGGCACATCGTCCTCTGAAATTGACGACGGCCTCGTCGAAGGCGCAACTGACGACCCTTGGGTTTGTGCAGACGTCGGTGAAGAAGCGGAGGCTGCAGAATGTATATCGTCTGTGTCGGCTCGTGTAGGTGGTATTTCAGGCTTCGGTTCCTCCTGATCGAGAGCTCCGGTCACTTCGTCGTTCTCGGATGCTAGCTGTTTGGCGGTCTCTGGTTCATCATGCGCTTCGATTGGTGCATCTGCAGGCAGCGTGGGATCATCAACAGCTTTCTCATCAGCTACGTGCTCCTCTGCACCGGCCGTCGTGTCCTCCGCCGCTGCTTCAGCGTCCTTTTCCTCTCGTACTTTCCTAGCCTCCATCTGCTTTTTCCTCAACTGCAAGGCTTTCATCAACCGCTGCTTCTCTTGACTTGATCCGTGAGACCGGCCGTGCAGACTGCTGTAGGTATTCATCGGCAAAGACCTGATACTTGTAGGGCTTTTCGGATGATACATGGGAGATAGAGGCATTTCAGGCGCCATGGGAATCGGCGGTGGTGGAGGGATAGCGATGCTGGGTACTGTGCTGGCATCTCTCGACTTGGGTCGTCTAGGTTCGACATTCTTTCGGTTCGAGGAGCGCAGACCTGGTGGCAGAGACGATACTGGTCGCGTTACGCTCTGTGTGCCGGCGCCCGAAGTACTTGGTCTTTTCATATCCAGAGATGCTTTCGGTCTGGGGCCTAGCTTTACCTTGGGCTTGTTATATTGTGCATATATCTCGGCGTATAGATCGGCTAGATCGGGTCGGGTGGTTTGAGACGAGAGACGGGGGTCTGGTCCGTTCTCAAAGAGCGCATCGTACTTCTTGAAGCTGTCGCGGTCAGGCGCTGTTGGCGTCCTCAGAAGCTCAAGCCTGTCGGTAATTTCGTCGGCAGTAGCAGGTGCTTTTTCGGCGGCTTCCCCATCGGCCTTTGCTTGGTCCTCATCAATTGATGCACTCTTCTCAACCTCCTTTTCTGCGGTCTTTTCAGGGAGAGGACTCGGCGTGTTTCCCGTCACAGTATTGGCTGTAGAAGGGCGTGCTGTAGATGGCGACTCGCTGGCGCCAGCGGTGCTCTGCGCATCCTCGACGTCTTCTGTGATTCCATCTAGCTTCTGCTTTCGCGAGGATAGGCTCGAGGAGCTGCTTGAAGGCGCAGCGGTGTGCAACGAGCATGCCGATGTGAGCGCGGCGTCGCTGAGCTCGTCGGGTGTGGTAATGGAGAAGGTGGTATCATGGGGGGCGAATTTGTCGGTAACGGCTGTAAAGTGTACGGCGACGCGAGCTGTGGCATGTGTGAGCGGCGGGCAAATGCAGCAATGGGAGGGCAGACACACCTTGCAGTAAGCGCGACGTGCCCTCGGGTACGTATTTGATCAAAACTTTTCGGCGGCGGTAGAGCAAGAAGCCGTACAATGGCGAGTTGTCTGGGTAGGCGGCGATGGCTGTGCGTGCTTCATGTGCGCCGCCGGTGCCACGGGTGAGGATCTCGACCGAGTCGCGCGAAGCATACTTGAGCAGAAACCTGCAGCTGGGTCAGCATTTCCTCTTGGGTACGTTACGGTGGGCCTGTGGTCGTACCAGCCGCCGGCTTCCCCCAGGGCGCCGGTATAGGCCTCTGTGACGGCTGCGTCGTCGAGCCCGTTCAGAGACATTTGGGGCGCGCGACAGGCTTGGGGAGCTCGCAGCGGGCTCCTTGTGCAGGCCTGGGGCCGTCTGTCGAGAAAAGGCCGTCCGTCTGCGGAGAAAGGTCAAGGCTGAGGGATTGGTCGCCCGTGCACTCTACCCCTGGATGCAGATGGCCGGTTGCGCTACAGCGG
Organism: Paraphaeosphaeria sporulosa; assembly: GCF_001642045.1. Classification (NCBI taxonomy): domain Eukaryota; kingdom Fungi; phylum Ascomycota; class Dothideomycetes; order Pleosporales; family Didymosphaeriaceae; genus Paraphaeosphaeria; species Paraphaeosphaeria sporulosa. Next base: position 1,738,401 of record NW_017253367.1, read on the forward strand.
GATCCGCGACTCGGCAGAGCATTTGCGAGGGGCGGACAAGTAAGGCACGAAATGGGGCGCGGACGTGGACAGAGGGGCAATGCGAGGGCGCGGTGCTTCTGGCACGGGCATTGCAGACTCTACGTGCCGCGCTCAGTGTGAATGGGCTTGCGGCAGGTGTTTCAGCAGCGCCAAGCGGACGGGGAAGGCGCGAGACAGCACGAACAGCAACGGCAGAAAAGGTTCGGCAGAGTCAGCGTGCGTCAACCGACAGCTGGAGCTAGTCCACTGGGAAATGTTCCGAACGGTGTTCTCGCGATGCTTTGCAGTCGCTGGCATGGCGTGGTCCACTCTGCTGCTGTCGGAGCTCTCTCCATCTGCTGCAGGCCATTGGTGTACTGGTCTAGGGCCACGCGCCGCCTACCACAGATAGCTGCCCGACGCGCCAGCAAAGGTTGGTAGTTCTGTTCCAGCATCGCGGAAGGCCGTAGAGCTGCAGGGCTCGCGGGCCGTCTCCAAGACGAACCGGCACGGGGTCGTCGCCGTGGTGGTGATGCATTCAGCTCGCCTGCAGCAGCCCGCAAGCTCGAGCTGTTGTCGTCGTCGTAGTCGGCCTCGACCGGTACCCCGCCGCCCCGCCCTACGCACTTCATTAGGTACTCACTCCCTGCACTTGCTTGCATCCTGCCACAATTCCAATCAGCGCTCACTCTGCGGCTTTCTTGTGCGACCATCCTCCCTCGGGGCATCAGACGAGTGGGAGAAGAGTATGTGTATCGGCAATTTCGCTCAAGCATTGCTCTGCGAGTCTCTGGAGCTAGTCGTCCAGCAGCGGGTTCCTCCCATCTCAGTTCCACGGTACGGCGCCGTGCTAAGGACAAGCTTGGGAGGCACGCTAATCGCAGCTACACCGTCGCATGCGAGATCGCACGGTTTACACAAAGGCTCTGTTTCTCGTCACTTGGGCCCCATCATTAAGAGCCAGTCATTCTTGATGCTTCTGTGCTGTTCTGTACCCTGGGGGTAGATAAGGGACTCAGGTACCACACAGCTATCAGAAATATCAGCCCCCTACCCCTCCAACCCCCGGTGCCACTTCAAATGTCACTCTTATGCTCCTGATTCGAACCGGCACCCACCACTGCACCAGCATCATCGCGCAGTAGACACCCAACGACTCCTAGCTGGAGCCGGCACTGCTTCTGCTCGGCCGGGTGCGACCGCCCCCCACATCGCCCTTTTCCGCGTAAAATTCCGCTACATAGTCCAGTTGCCAACGCCGGTACGCCAATGTTCGCTCGTCTTCGCTCACTACTTCTACGTAAACTCTATTAGGCTTTCTAGCGCTAAACACCTCATCTGACTTGCTATCGTCGAGCTCAACATCCAAATTCAACATGACATTACTTCCTCCCGTTTCCACTCTGTCGCACCTTCCCGAGGATGAGCTTACTCAGGTGCTCGACCTCCTTTTTGAACCTTCTCCACCTTTACACGCGCTTTCACTCCCAGTCCTCAAATCCACTGTCTTCCCTACTTATGATATCCTCATCGTCGCCGTGAAAGCGCAGCTGTCAGCTCTCGCGAAATCCGACGATCCCAAAGATATCGAAAAGCTATCAGAGATACTATGCTCGCACCCGCGACTGGGCGAGAAGAAGGTCGAGAGCGAGCAGAGCCGTGCTGAGCAGGCGCAGCTGCACACCGGAGCTGAGGAAGAGAAGGAGCAACTGGCCGCGCTGAACAAGGAATATGAAGAGAAGTTTCCAGGACTAAGATACGTGTAAAGCTCACGGCTTTTCAATACTTTCCAGTGCATATGACTGATCAAAGGTAGCGTCTTCGTCAACGGCCGTTCGAGACCGGCCATCATGATGAATATGCGGACACGCATCGTCCGAGGTGACATCAAAGCGGAGCGCCAAGAGGCCATACAAGTGTGTTTCTCATCCCTACGAGACGCCACGACTTAACATTCTCTCACAGGCCATGTGTGACATTGCTGCCGATCGAGCCTCGAAATTGCAAAAGTAGCCAACCGTCTCAAGTCAGGGTGTATGCGAGCATTCACTTTGGCGTCGCCAGCTCACTACGCACTGTATCGATCGTTCTCATTTCATATGTATTTGAACACATATGGACCGGACCAATGGCTATATACAAGTAACGACAGGATGAAGGCCCCAACCCATCAAACGCCAAGATTACCAGATACGTCAACCTCCCATGAACTTTTTCAAAGGCCTCAAGGCCGGAAACCCAGCCCAGTCAAATCAGCCCACCCATGGATGCAGATGCAGATAAATTTTGATGGTTTTCCATGCTCGGAAGCTACAGCGCCTGAAATGCAAGAGCCGCCTGGAACAAATATATCAAGACGTTTTTACGACCCATAAGCCATGAACATGAGTGCTTTTTGCCTTTCTCGTTCTTTTTCTATATCAATTGCATGTTTCGCCTGGAACTTGTGCCCCGCTGCATCGCGGGTTATACACAAGCCAGCAAAGTTCGGCGAAGAAGATGTGGGGCTGAGCGATGAGCTAGCGTGGTGCGACTGAGCGACCGCATTTGGGGTCGCTGTGAAGTTGGGCGAAGAGGATGAAGGTAGCTCTGCATCTGTGCTTCGGCTATGCGTCTGGCGGGCCGCTGGCCATATGGCATCGGCACCCTCTTCGACCTGGTCGTAGTCGCCTATGACTCGCTCCCCTGGATCCAGAACGTTGACATCGACATGCGTTGGCTGGAACGAAAACGGCGTGTCGAGAGGATACGACATGTCGACCTCGCACTCTTCGTGTTCTGCTGCCTCGTACTCTTCGTCGAGGTGGGCGTACGGATCAGGAATCTCGTCTTCCAAATCGAGAGCATCATAGTTCGACAGACCAAGCGGTGAAGGCGGCAATGGCAAGTGCGCTGGTCGTGGCGGTTTCGAAAAGATGCTCGAGTATGCATACGCATCATTAGGCGACCGATACTCGCTCGCATCGTTGATGTCGCACGCGTCCAGTGGAGGCGATGACGACCCCGTCGAACTTGCCGGGGATGATCCACCTGATCTGATCTGTTCACCAGTCCTTGTTTCAATCACCTCTGGTAGGCCGAGGTCTTCTTTACGTATGGGCTGCGTTGCCGAGTCATGACTACCGTACAGCAACGTAAGCCGAGCTAGCTGTAGCTGCTCTTGCTCTTTTTCTTGCTCGACAAAGACCCGGCCCAGACCTCCAGCCGTCTCCAGCGCGCAGATACTTTGCCGACGGATGCGGTTCAATATCGCGGCCTTACGCAGTATATTGCGGCCCAACGCCCTTTGCTTCGCCCACACAGCGATCTTGGAGCTCCCGCGGTCTACGATGTTGGTAGCAGGATGGGAGAACTGCGGAGAGAGCCGTGACGTGATCAAGAAGAGACGCAGCCTTCTCTTCTTCTTGTGCAGGCACGAATGCTCGCCGTCGACATCCGCGATAGCTCGACGACGCTTGCATAGTGGAGATGGGGGTGATGCAGGCAGGAACAAAAGAGGTGCCTCAGGTCGAGGCAGGATCCTGAAAGCGAATTCCGTGTTCGAAACATTGCCCAGTGTCGGGAAGGTGAAGGTCGGCCGTAACGGTGTTGAAGATGGGGAGGAGAGAGGCGGCATTACCCCCCGTCCAGCGGCGTCGCTTGTCGATTGGAGACAATAGGCGTAAGGCCCGGATTCGACATGCTCGCTCCGCTTCTTGTTGGAATGGTGCGAGTCTTCCGGCGTCAGAGGAGGAGACAGTACACCAAGTGAGATCTGCGACGGCGAGGACGCGTGCGACACTTTACCTCCCGGTGGATGTGGTGGGAAATAACAGTGATACGGACCCGTGCTGGGACGTGAATCACAGCCTTGGAGTTGCCGAGAGCGCATCTAAAGGCTACGCTACCATCACGCGACCAGGTTCGGAGACCTCCGCCACACAGTGGCCCCGTCGGATGTGGAAATGATCAATACCTCGGATACGCCCGAACGATCAGGAATCGTGAGTCTGCGAACGTAACACTGGCTGCACGGCGGCGTGAACAGAGATGGTGGGAGTTCAGTGTAAGAATGAATGTGTGGAGGCGTCGGTCTAGTCTAATAATACAATATTGGGCGAAGGGTCGGATGACCCGACAGAGGGGACAATGCGGAGAAGACCCTGGGAGGCCTGCTGCAGACCTGAGTGCTGTACGCCCTGTGCGTGTGCCTCCTCTTCTGGGCCCTTCGTCGGCCAACCTCGATTGGCGGGAATCATGCACCGCACGTTCCTCTTCCCTTCACATTCCCCGCGGTGCGTTGCGCTGCAGGATGGGACGTTGGGAAACGTTCTGCCTGCAATTCGATGCTGACATGTTTTTGCCGCCTAGGTGAGGCTCCGCTGTTGGGGCTCCTTTGCATTGCAAGAAAATAATACATCCCTTCTGGCAGCCCAGCTACCGCTGACGTCGGGCTGAAACGTGCACACGAGCATTTTACTCGATAGAAACTGAGAAAAACCGCGCATGGAAAAGAAGGCCCGGGGCCGCGCGGAGAATAGCTCCACATGGAATGAGGCTGGGGAAAGGCCTGCACTTTAGACCTGGCGACATCCCCTCAGGGCAGCTGGGCAGCGATCACTTTTACAACACGGCCAACGAGAGGCCCCGAAATCCTTTCGCCGCCGCGTGTAACAGGCGGCGAGCCGGGGGCACTCAGCCCTAGGAGACCGCGGAGACGCAGCGGCGACCTTTGCTCACGTACGGAGCATGGCGGCGCCAACATTGCTTTTTGGCGTGACAGATGCTGAAGCCAGCAACGTCGCTGCGGGCTAGAGGTGCCAGGGAGTCGATGGGCCAGAGGCAAGGCACAACCCCCGGAAAATCAAAACTGGGCCGCTGCGATCTGCGATGCGCGTGCCGCGTCTGGCAACTCGTTGCACGCGAGCCAGGGCCCCGTAGCCTCACGCTCGCCTCTCCCCTTGGCCTGGATCCGCTCCGGAAGACGACCGAGACGAAGCGTTTTCTGTCGAAGATACTGTGACATTGCAGCTTCACTCACAGCCTCCTCATACGCGTTTGCTACGGCGCGGAACGGTGAGCAGAGTGCCTCACCCGAAGCCCTCGGATCGCAGCAAGGCCTTGTAATCCCCGGCAGGAGCGGTGCACGTGTTGCGTCCCTCACGCTGTAGGTAGGACTAGTCTACACAGCACCACAGCGGGGACCGAGGCCGCGCTAGCGCAGGCGTGCCAGACCGAGTGCTGTGCTGACTGCTCTGCGACCAACATGCGTTGTGGAGAGCGGTTAGTCCAGGCTTTGGTGCACCGTCCAGCGCACACTTCACTTGCCTATCTGCATGCAGGTGGGATTAAGGTTTGCAGAGAAAGGGATTTAGATGACGAGGAGGCGCATGTGTGTACTGTGCATGCGACGATGCGCTGCGCTGCGATTCTGCGTGTGCTGGCACGTGTTGAATCGACCTCGCAGCCCGACACTCGCACACAGATGGACCCATCTTGCCCCGCGCGCAGCACCCCAGGGTTTAACACACAGCCGCTCTCCGCCACTATATCCCGTCGGCGCCCGTCCGCGCAGTCTGCGCGGACGTTGCACAACCTACAGCCTCGTCACCCCCGTTCCCCGCTGCGCTCCTCGGACCGCACTGTCACGGCCTCACAGAGCCTGTGGAGCGGTGAAGGGTGTAATACTTTACGTGATGCGGGCTGCTGCAGGGAGTCACGAGACCGGTTCATTGGCTGCGAGGTGCCGATGGGGGGTTCGGCACTTTGCGACAGGCGAGCCACCCGAGTTTTCTGTGTTGTGCTTGACTCGGGATACCGAGGGGCGAGTAGGTAAGCGCGCGAGGAGGCGAAAAGGATGACCCTGGAGTAGTAGCATTTGTTTTCTAGAGGACTATTTTGGTCGTCCCGTATGGTCTTCCGTGCGCCGAGAATTCGTTTTCATGGCCAAGTGGGAAGCGTGTTTCGGGGCTTGCATATCTGTCAGGCTGTTTGGCCCCCAGGCCAGATTTGCCAGGAACGAAGAAACCTGCGGTAGTCTCGGCACCGCTTGGTCGTGCATGCGATGGTCCTCGAGAGATTGGCCTGGCGAAAAGAGACATTTGGGTCCACACGCCGCTCGACCCACGCAGTTGATCAGTATCATGTCAATTGCCCACGAGCATATCGCTGCGTGTCCACGCCTGTACTCCAGTAAATGCTAGCACCGGTACGCCCTCTAATGCATGTTCTCCCCCGTCTTCCCCATTGTGTCGCGTTGTCTCCTTCTCCCTCGCCCTCACTACCCACTCCCTCTCGCCAATATCTCCTCCCGCTCCAGCACCTCTTTCTTGAACTTGATCAAAAACACCGTCTTCCCAGGCCACATCGCCTTCCCCTCCTTGCCCTCCTCCTGCGCCCCCACGCTATGCGCCGTAACCCCCTCCGTCGCGAACCCCGCCCCATCGCACACGCCCTCGATGATGCCCGCCACGAACGCCGCGCAGTTCAGATTGCTCATTTCGCGAGGCAAAGATATGTATGTGTTGACCATTGGCTCATTGTCGAATAGCATGTACTGGGAGGGGTCGTCACCGGATCGCTCGAGCGCATCGGCGGGCCGCCCAAAGAGGTGCCGGTACAGCGTCTGCGCGATGAATTGGAGGAGGGGGAGGATGCGCGTGGGGCGGATGGAGGCGAGGGGGTTGGCGGAGCGCGTGAGGAGGAGGTCGAGAAGGCGGACGCCGATGGGGTAGCCTTGGTTATTTAATCTGTGTCGCACCCATGGTTAGCCATTTTGCTCGCTTATCTGGACGCTGGAGTATAGTGCAAACGGGGCGGCATACCGCTTCTCGAGGTCGCCGACGTCTTTTGCGTTCTTCTGCGCGAGGTTTATCATCTCGATGAAGAGGTACGCGAAGGCGGCGCGGGAGAGCTCAGCATTCTTGCTACGGTTCAGGTTGCGGTCGTAGATTGTTTTCTTATTGGACGGGTAGCGGAGGCCGGAGCCGCCGGGCTGTGAGCTGCTCATTGCTACGGGGGTCTGTGGAAGCGCAAGTGACGTGATTTGGGAGAGATGCCGTGGTGGTAGTCGTGAGCCTCGACTTCCCGGATTAAGGTGGTGCGTGCACGGGCTTGACGGTTCGGGAATGGTGGGGAGGGACGACACTCGGAGGTGACATTGTACTTGAACATCTATCATCACGACTTTTATGACTCGACAACAGTATTTCCTACTTCCGAGAGACCAACAAGACCACACTTGTGAGGCGCACTCGATGAACGACACATGTGTTTCCAACATGCTGCTTGCTGAGGTATTTTAGAGTTCATCCCAGCCACCCATCAGTGTTCACTCACTATGCACTCAAGCTTCTGGTCTGTTGAACAAGCAGTAGCTGCGCTTGTGGGCCGGCCTTTGGTCGCTAGCTAGTCCTGCCCCTCAACTACACCTAAAGGTCAATGTCACTGCCATGACAACTTCGGCTGGCGTTATGTATACTGGACTTTTAGCGGATTGATCTCGTCATGTTCCTTCTGCGCCTCTTCTTTAGGATCTACCAAACACCAAAGTATCTCCTAGGCAAAGCGCTCGATAAGCAAGCAGTCACAGTTAACCACAAAGTAGCCAAGCGGAACGGCATCACGACATGGCTTACGTTGAAAACTTACATATAGTATTGCACTGATGAAGGAGAAGGAAACGGGCAAGGGAAAGAAGAAGTAGGGGGTTTGAGGAAATCTCTGGGTAGTATGTGTTGCCCACGATGGGTGGTGCAAGTGTTACATTTGTTCGGATTTGCCGGTCCTTGCTCTATTTCCTTGCTTTGAACCCGGATGTTATCAGGGGGATGGCATTAATTGATTTGGCCTGGAGCATATGCCACCTATCTTTGACACGCATGCGCATTGCCGCTCTGCGATGACATTGGAAGGAATGTATGATTGAGCACACAAGGAGCATGAACTCAGTCATCATACCAAACACTCAGACAAATAGGAACAACTTCAATGACAAAACGCCAAACAACCATGAGCCGCCCTCTTGCCTTACAAAACACCCCTCTTGACAAACTGAATCGGGATATCCACCGTTTTCGCCCTCAAATACTCACAGCAGTTCTTCCCCAACGTATCATATGTCGAGCACGCATCATAGCCTCGGTCTAGATGATCTAACGTGTGGGGTACAAAGTCAGTGAATGGACAATATTTGGAGTGTTTAGGTGGAAGAGGTTGTTTTGACTTACCATGCAATAAGAAATGCACTGCGCGAATATTCGCCATTTCAAACCGATCAATCGGCTTCCCCTTATATTCCTCGGGCCCCAACAGCTCCTTCACCTTCTCGACGGTCATCAGGCTGCGCAACCACTCCCACTCGTCGTCATGGCGCACAAAGAAGCCCACGTTGCAGTCCGAGCATTTGTCACCTGAGCGGCCGAGGACAATGGAGCCGAGCGGCAGCCGTACCGTGGGCCCGAAGGCGTCGAGGGGCACGGGGTTTGTGGTCTCGTAGGAGGGCTGCTGACGGTCGTATTCGCGGAATTCGGGGGCCAGAGGCATATCGATAACTTTCTTGCCGTCTTTGAAGCCCGCTGCCTCATCGCCGTCCCAGAGGCAATGGACGCGCTGCTGCAGCGCCGACTGTGGGAGCAGTGAGGGGTGGTATTCGTAGTAGGGCTTGCCTTCTGCCTGGCGCATGTCGTTTCCGAGGGACGCGCCTGGGCACGACTGCAGGAACGTGACCATGGAGATGCGGAAGAAGCCGTTCGGGTTGCGCATGTTGAGGAGCTCGCGGTCCTTGGACTGCGCGAAGACGCGGAAGTCGACAGTCGCGACGTCCTGGTTGCGCGCGTCGATGGGGGACGCGCCATTCTGCATAAATTTGAGGGTGGTGAACTTCTTGAGGTTCTCCTCTCCTAGCTCGTAGCGAATCTGCTCTTCGGTCCACTTGCACTTTTCTTCGATGTGCAGGCCGCAGAGGTAGATGTGGTATTCGGCTTGCCAGCCGGCGAAGCCCGTGAGGCCGACTTTGGTAGTTGGCGGCGGAGGGAGACCTTTCACGCCGGAGATTTTGACACGGTCTTCGCCGACTTGTTCCATCTTTACATTTTCAATCTGAGCGGTCACATCGCAATTGTAGTACTGGGGGCCTTGGATTTCGTAAAGCAGTTGCGAGGTACAGGAGGCGACCGTCATCTCACCACCAGTGTTCTTCTCTTTATACATGACTCCTTCTCCTTTGTGGTCGATCGCGCAGATGGGGAAGCCTAAGTTGATGTGCTTCTTTTGCGCCAGGAGGGAGCGGAAGTCCGAACAGTAGCCACCTGACACGTAGGCAGAGCATTCAAGAAGGTGACCAATGATGAGAGATCCGGCAAGCTCATCGAACATGTCGTTGGTCCATTCGTGCCACCAACTGTTGGTGTCAACGATGACACAGAAGTCAAAAGACGGTAACACTTACGCTGCAGCACCGATGATAGGAGATGCGTCGGACACACGACCCGCAATAACAATATCTGCGCCCTCAGTGAGGGCCTTTGCAATACCCATACCCCCGAGGTAGCACTGAGCGCACACGGGATCCAGTCCCCATTCTTCGACAGATCGGCCGTGCATGAGACTGCGGAAACCCTCACCCTTGTTCAACATGCCTTTCACAGTGCCGGTAACGTCGTCACCCTCAATCCAGGCAACCTTCAAATTGAATCCCTGCTCCTTGACTTTCTTATCCACAAGCTGAGCCAGAAGCTCAGTATCGGAGGCACCGGCGTTGACAGCAATCTTGATGCCCTTCTCAGCAACATCCTTGATAGCAGGCATGAAGCAGTCGAGGAAGTTCTCCGCAAACATGGCATAATTGAGCTTCTCCTCGAAAGTCCGCGCCTGCATCATCTGCTCTGTGTTCTTTATCTTTCCAGTCCCGTGAATAGTCATTGTGAGCTCAGAAAGCCAGTCTCCGACAATAACATCCACCTCCTCATTTTTCGCTAGAGAGGCAATTGCACGTACTCTATCCGAGAAGCCTCCGGAGGCGCCGGCAACCCGGACAGGACGACGGGCAGAGGGCGACATGATCGATCAAGGTGGGTATCTCGGAGCACGAAAAGAGGAAAGAAGTATCAAGGCAAGAGGAAACAGCTTGCTGGGTCAAAGTCCCTTAGCAGGCGGCCGCTGGTCTAAGATATACGTTTCTAGGCCAGCACCATACCCGACCATCCAGTCTAGGAGGCCTATGGGAGAGCTGGCGGTTGTTCATTTCCGTGCTTCATTTGAGCCAAGACCGGGCTGAGGTGTGGTGACTACTGCACCCCACAGCGGGAGCATCATGCGCTAGCCTTGTGGAGATGGTGTGGAGAGAACGTTGGGGGAGCTGTTCAGTATTGCCGAGCAGCCCCGGTGAGCAGGAGGGGGGACCAATCACGTGACGGATATTGTACATGCCCTGCGTCGCGGAGTCTCGGAAGAGCAGCTGTCGGCAGCTCGGGAGCAATTGAGACGGCTCCTTAATTCCGCAACGTCCTAGGCTGTTGAGCACGCCGAGGGCGGAGCGAGGGCGGGGAGATTGAACGACGGGTCATTGTTCTCAGGAGAAATAGCTGCAATGACTCTAGAAGACCCCCTCGTCTGGGTGATGAAAGTGTTCACGACACCTGGATGGAACCTTGGAAGGTCAGGATCTCGAGACATAGTGTCGCACGTGACCTCGCGATGCGCTAACAACTGTGGGCTAAGCGCCCGCGATTACGACTTCCCCGCGGCCGAACCCACACTTTCCGTTGCTATCAACTGCCATGCGCGGCGATCATGAGCTCCGGCCTGGGCAGTAGAGCGCACTCACCTCCTATTCCAAGTGAGGACACGCCTCTGCCGTCGTATATCGCGCGCCACTTCAATTTCGGCTTCGACTCCGACGATGTCTCCGCCTTGATCACCTCCATCGATGCGAGCCAGGACCACACGTCCATTCCCAGCCTGCCGAAGCTTCCAGCCGAAGTCCTCTTCAATATCGTCGGTTATGTGCCGATTGACTACATCCTTCAATGGCGGCTTGTGTGTCGCGGCTTTCGCGACTGCATCGATGGCCCTGTCATGTATAACTGCATCACAAGAGCCGAGATAATTGGGCTCGTGGGCGCTCCCGACACACTCAACTGGGCCGGGGTACCCCCGGAGCTACATAAGGATCTTGCTTGCATGCGATGTAGCTTCGAGCGCTTGGATGACTCTGTCGAGCCAGCGGGATCCAAGCTGACAAACGCGAAGTGGGGTGCTCGCCACGCTGTATTCCGCATTGATGATGGCTGGCTTGACAAGTTTCTTCTGGCTGAAACAATTTCCACTGACAGACACAGAGCCCAGAATTTCCACTTCCTAGTAGAAAGGCTGCATCTTGAGGGCTCTGCAGACGCCTTTGGGAAAATGAGATGGTGCATGCGGTTGGATAGCGCTGTTCTGGATCTCGAATTCCCCATTCAAGCATTAAGAGAAAGGCTCACCCTCGACTTGCCTAGCAAAAGGGTGATGATCGAGTGGAAGAGACTCCTCTTCCGATTTATTCAAGGCGAAACGCAACTAAGGACCATTATGGAACAGGTGAGTCGATTTCGAGGAACAATACTGCAAGCTCGAAATCGCTGCTCATGATCATACCATAGATTTTCTAAGCTATACTAACCTGCACGACTTAGAAACGTGACTCAGAGTTCTCGTTCGGCCGAAAAGAAGACTGCTTAAGGGAAACTCGTCGGCGAAGACTTCGTGCTAGCTTGGACAAGAACAACTCGGACCACTCCCTCACCCGGTGGGGACTCAGTACGCTACCAGGTCTCTTCGGAAAGCGTATAGATCTTGTGCCAGCTGAGGAGTTTGACGTGTTAAAGCGTTCTGAGGATAGTGCGATTGCTTTCCTGATGCCTGCACGTAAGGAAGCCGGAATGGCCAAGGTTGAGCGCGGCCGACTCTGGAAGCTTGCTGAAGACCACAGCGGCATGATCGATGCGCTGAACAACATCAGGAAACTTCACACCGACTGGCAAAATACTTTACTAGTGACACCAAACTCTACATCGAACATGATTGAATCTACGTCGCCGGGAAACCCCTTCAAGTGGAGCGACGACGAGAGACATAGAAAGGAAGCACAAGTTTTGAAGTGGAAGGCACAGCAGGCAAACATACAACAGGTGGTCCGCCTCTTCGAAGAGTCCATTGAGGCAGTTTCCGTGCCGGAGAACGCATTTGACGATTCTGGAAGCGAGATTTGATTGGTCTTTCTTTTCGTTAGATACCCTTTGTTCGAGATACCCACTTATGATACTTGACTTTTACAGTTTGAGATTGACCAGCCTAGTGACTTACATACTTACATCATCGTGCACTCATAAACTGATGTCGCACCTGCGATGGAAGGTGCGTTTGCGACCTTGGGCCGCCGAACCGCACCTCCACACTCGTTCCTCCTTGCAGACGGCCCAGGGGTGCTTCTCACTATTGCCTATCTCGATTCTGGGATTCCGAAGTGCCCTTTAGCCCGCGCATATAAGTCTCGTCGACTGCATCCCACTGTCCACACCCTTTGCACGTGTATTCAGGGAGCGATTCGTGGGGGAGGAGCCATGGAAGCTCGGAGCTATGGTTCTCGCGCGAAGAATTAAATGACACAAAAACCGCACATAGGCGCTGCTTTCCACTCTCCTTCATGAAAAGCTCCTTACAACCATCAGGTCACTTTCGCACAACCCTACGGTTCGCTGCTGTTGCTAAAGCAGTAGTGATCGTCCTAGGGACAACTGCTGTGAATGCACAATTGAAGCGGAGAATATACGAGCTAAGCAGCGCGAAATGGAACTACTACGCAAACACACTGCACAGCTCGAACATGCTAACCTTAGAATTGAAGACTGTAACTGCTTGCTGGGAGGATTTGCTCGTGTCGGCTGTTGGCGAAAGCACCGTCGTAGGAAGTCGGCGCTGCTTCACCGACCTTGTTAGTATGGTTTTTCATTTTGAAGGGCAATTGCTGACTCTACGAGCTCGCTACGGTACTAGTCGCGGCGTGCTGTGGACGGTCCACCTAACATGGTCCAAAAGTCTCCGCTTACTGTCGTAGCTGATGGATTAGTCTCCGAAAGCTATATCAGAACGACAGAGCCGCGCATATTTGTCTTGTCAACCCTCCTCTAAAATGGACAAGAATATTCTCATAGGAAGGTTCGACCAGGTCAGGACAATTAGTGTTGCAAAGGTATTCGGCACCTTGCTCACGTTGTGGCTCGCGTATTGCATCGCGATAGTTGTGTATCGCGTCTGGTTCAGTCCAATAGCAAAAATTCCTGGGCCCAAGGTATGTATATTACTTAATGATGATGAGCTCCAGACGCTGACACTCCAAGCTCGCTGCATTGACCTTCTGGTACGAGTTCTATTACGATGTGTACCCACACAAATACCAGTACGGCTTCAAGCTCAGAGAGCTCCATAATAAATACGGTCCAATCATCCGCATAAATCCCATCCATGTACACATTCACGACCATGCCTACCTCGACACCATCTACGCTTCCGGGAATGCACACAAGCGCGACCGCTGTTCATGGTCCCACCACAGCGGCGCAAAGACCTTGAGCGGCGCAATGTTAGAAGCCATGGACCACGATTTGCATAAGATGCGGCGTAACGCTACAAGCAGCTTCTTCAGCAAGCGTAACGTGCAAGTTCTCGAGCCGCTTGTCGTCAATACTACGAACAGGCTTCTGGCTAGGTTGAAGCAAGACATGCACCGCGACATCGGTGAAGGCGGAAAAGGCATCGTCAATCTAAACTATGCCTTCGCAGCTATGACCATGGACATCATCAGTGAGTACTGTTTCGGCGAAGGCATGAACAGCATGGAGCGCTCGCAATACGGCAAGCAGATGCTAGACATACTGCACCAGGGCATCCAGATGCGGCCCCTCGCGCGGCAGTTTCCGACCTTCTTCAACTGGATGTTTGATTTGCCACCTGAGTATGTTGGGTACTTGTCACCTGATATTCTGCCGTTGAACGAGTTCAATGCTGGGTTATTAAGAAGAATTACGAAAATTATGGATTTTAAGGACGATGGTGGGAAAGGGACGGGGCATCAGTCGATATTCCACGTATTCAGGGATGATCCTAATGTGAAGCTACCGCCGGAGGAGAAAACACCGTTTCGGTTGATGGCTGAGAGTAGTGTTTTCATCGGCGCGGGAACGGAGACGACTTCGAGGACGTTGGCGGTCACGATATACTATCTTCTCAAAGAGAAGGAAGTCGGAATGAAGTTGCTCGAGGAACTGAAAAGAATTCTTCCCGTGAGAGGAACAACAGTATCGCTGCCTCAGCTCGAAGCTCTCCCATACCTCGTGAGTATAATTGGATGTGGATGACGTTCACGAGACCATCTTCTCTAACATCGGGTAGTCTGCGGTAATAACAGAAGGCCTCAGAGTCGCTCACGGTGTATCGTCTCGCCAGCCCCGCATCCCTACCAACGAAGATCTAACCTACGGCCCCTACAAAATCCCTCGTGGTACACCAGTGATGGAGTCGGCCTATCTGATCCACACCGATCCGAAGATCTACCCCGAGCCCATGTCATTCCGACCGCAACGCTGGCTGGACAATTCCGACCTGAAGAAGAACTGGTTCGCTTTTGGGCGTGGGAGCAGGAGCTGCCTTGGCATGAATCTTGCGACCAGCGAGCTATACTTTGGTATTGCATTTGTGTGGCGGTGGATGGAACTGGAGATTTGGGGTACAAGCGAGGAGAGAGATGTTCAGACGAATTACGATTGTTTTATTGGAATGACGAGTTTGGGGACAGAGAGTGGGGTTCGGGTTCGGATCTTGGGGAAGAGGATGGAGTGATGTCGAGTAGATCCTCGGTAATGTCGATCATTCATGAGGCGTCAGCGTGTTGACGGTTGGCCAGTGCCGGACTCTCGGTACCTGAGTATCACGATAATTGTAGTAATTTGAAAGCACTCCACAATCACAGACGTTATAGCGTTTCACACTGAACCATGCCACTCGAGGCTATACCAGACTTACTTTGTAGGTGTCACACTGAGCCATCCGACCTCCCATTCACTGCGAACGACGCTAGCTACTGTATCGAGACAAGCTGTCCGAGTCGCAGATCGTCAAAAACCACCACTGCGTCACACTCTACCGTGCTGCAACCAAAATATGAGGCGAAGTCATGAACACAACCGCATCGGGTAGCACTTTCCTTTCTTTCTCGGATTTATTTCCTCGTCAGACATGCCGCGCGGATGTCCTCTTTCCTCCTACTAATACCTACCGGACCTCTGGTAGACACGCCGTAATTTACCACCAATCACACCTCATCCTTTGTTGACGCCGCACACTACCACACGCGAGCTCGACCTTTGCACATCCCGTTGCCGCGACCTTGGCACTTGCCCTTGCATAAAACACCAGAGCTCTCCCTGCATGTGGATGTAGAAATGCACGGCGAGTTGCACGCCGTAGTGCATTCGCGCGCGCCTCCAGAACTATGAACTCTGGCGCTGACTTGACCGCGATGAGCGCAATCCCACCGCCGCCAGGTCTATCCTCAAACCTGGTAGACCGTCCAAGTCTCCTTCAGAAGTTATCGCAGCAACAGTGACAGTCCAAGGTATTAGGAAATAAAAGACGTTGCGGCCGCCGCAATTCATCTTGGGCCAGAACGAAGAAGAGAATGTCCGATCATAGGAGATTGGGCAAGTTGTCGCTGAAATGGAATTGGTCCATGATTTGGACAGCCGGGGCCGAGGATGGGCAGACGTGATGAACAGAGCAGTAGGAGTGGCATGGTGAGTTTATGAAGAGAGAGGCCGTTGGGGATGAGTCTATGGGTTAGCATAGTGATACTTTCAGTTTCTCGTTCGCGTCTTCTGGTAAAGTAGCTCGGTAAATAGACCCTCGTTCCCAGGTGTACGACCGCGTGACGTATGGTGGAGCGATGTCAAAATCAAACGTCTCGATTCGACAGCATATGGGTCCAGCGCCCTCGCCCAGCGATGCGCATTCAGTTTGTAGTAATCGTCGGCGATGATGGGGCGTGGCCCTATCTTTATTCGTGGGAAGCAGTCGTAGAAGTCGTATTTGGGACCTTCCATATCCAGTGGGCAATGTTGAAGCACCGCATCGGTGGGCCTGCGCGTAGGGCATTCTGCATCGTGCTTCATCTGCTCGCTAGGCTGTTCTTCCATCCTGATGCGCGTATTGAAACGGTCACTAAGTGTGGGTGGCAGATCTTTGGGATGTAATCATAAACCTGACGTGCTAAGTGCGAGAACATTCAGATATTAGCTGTGGGGGTGTCATGCGACGAGAAGAGACGATCGCTGGACAACGATAATAATAGAGCAGGCAGCCACGCCCCAAGACCTGCCTTCTTCAAAAGCGAAGGAGGTCGTGTTCACCACCCTAACCCAGTACCTAGCATTTCCTCATGGCGCGGCATCAAAATGGCGTAGATTCGACAGCATATACATTTACGCTACGTATATACCTGGTGTTTTCCCACTTGTAGCTTCCGCCTCATCCGCGAGCGCTTGCCTTCCTGCGACCTCGCACTCCCCATGGGTATCCTTTGGGTGGACACTGCATCATTTGTAGATGTCCACCTCGAGCGCATCATACATGTCTTGCACTTGTCTTCTAGATCTGACTTATTTCCCTCCAACCACTCACTGTGGTACGGTCCACAAAGAGTTAATCTGCTTTCTCCGAACCTGAATTTGTTAGCCAATGCATACACACAAGCGGGGAGAGATGTTACATACTAGCGGTGCTACAAACAACACTCCAACGAACAGCGCCGCGACAGTGAGCAACATCTGCACTTTGTTGAAACCCTTGCCCAGAACGTCGAAAGTGAAGGACGGCGCGACTCTCGTCCCAAAGATATCTTTTCCGTAAGCGAATACTAAACTGGTACTCTCAAGGCCGCTCTCGCTAGTGATGACGTCTTTTATGCCGGCAACCTCGTATTTGTGGTTCAAGTGCCACTTGGGATCGAACAAGACCATGGGCGCATACTTGACGAGACCTTCTGACTGCTCTTGAGCAGTAGCGTCGCGGCCAACGGGACGTCTGGGATCGATCACTCCGCGAGGAATACCTACAATTGAGTTCGAAGATGGCAGGGTAACGATCAACTCGCGGCTAGTGATGCCCTGCCGTGTCTGTGTGACAGTCATATGAGAAATTTCTTCTGGAATCTGGAAACTCTGCGAGATAACATGGGGCTTCGCAGCCTCACCCATTGGCAGGACTGTGGAGGAGTTGGCAGAGTCTCCGAGTGGTCCCCTATCGTCGGGTAGAGGAGACTCAAAGAGCTCAGAAACGACGAGCTGATAGCCACGCGATGCCTTGGAAGTAGAGTCCAGAGTAAGGGAATAGCTGAACCAGTTCTCGGAGAAGGTCGAAGGGATGGATCGAGAGACGTCTACACCGTAGTGCGAAGCCGTATGAAGCAACTGTCCAGAGGCGGAATCTACAAGGTAAACCGAAGCCCGACGTCCGGCCTCGGCAACAGCTGTAACAAGGACTAGGTTCGGGTTCAAGTACTTGTAGAGAACCCTGCGGTCTCCCAAGACTTTACCGATAGATGCCACGGGGTCTTTTGCTGGCCGGGCAGTGTAACGAACAATCTTCTCTCCTGGAGGAGGCGTGAAAGTCCACACAGCTTGCGCAGTAGATTCGGTACCTAGAAAACCTTGAAGCTCGCCTTCCGAAAGCTTGTAAGTCACGAGTGTCTCCTGATCCAAGTTTGGAAGCCACTGGTTGTGCGCATGTTCCAAAGATACCTGACTACCGGTAGTCGAGTTGATGAACAATGGGCTAGTCAAGCCAGGATCTTTGACTTCAACAAAGCCACGGAACGCTTTTAATGATGGGCGTGTAATGACAGCACCTGGTGCGAATTGGTGGAGGTCGATACTCCACACAATCTTGCCTTGAGAACCCACATCGAGCGCAGACAAGCGCCCCCTCTCGGTGGCGGAAATGACCAGCTTGTGGAAGCCGAAAGTATCGTGCTGAATCTCTTCGATCGTGCTGCTGCCTGATTGGTCAGTGACGCTGCCCAGGATCCTGTTTGGCAGGTTCTGCAGCCAGGCCGGAAAATGTTCTAGATCACGCAGATGCCTCTGCACACGATGGATATATGCGCTGATGACGTCCTGGTGATGCTCTTCTTCGAGCTGCTGAGCCAGAGACTCTTCTTCCGGAAGCTGCGCCCAGACAGCCGAGACAGTGCCAGATAGGAACTCGGGCCGGTTCCACGCGATTTCGCTGTTTCGAATAAGCGCCCACTGACCGTTAGAAAAGAGTGCCGCAGATCGAATAGCGGATGCAGAGTTGCCTTTGACAACCACTTCAGCTACGCCGTGCACAGGGTAGGCGCCAGCGAGAGATGGAGAACCATTGACTGCCCATTTTCCAAGAACTCCATCGGATACTGATGCAACGACTGAGACCTCGTCGGAGGTAATCCTCGTGAAAAACACGTTGGCATCTGTTGTACTGGTGGCAAAAGTGCCCTTGCCTTGGAGCAGCGGGAGTTTGTAGGCCTGAGAAATAGCGTTTTTCTTCAAGTCAACGTGGTAGACCTCGGCCGAATGTCCGGTGGCTGTCTGATACTCTGCAAGGAAATGTGGCAGAGAGTTGACCTTTCGCGGTGCATGGAGTACAATCGATTCAATGCTCTCGCTTGCTGGCGTATTGAAGCTCGAAACGCCTTTGGTCCCTATGATGTTGACCTTCAAGACTTTATACGCCTTATCCGTCCAAGCCAGAATAGGTGCTGCGGTGTTCGCTCCAGCAAACAGGATATTCTCCTTGGTATACACTTCGCCTTCGGAGCTCAGCGTGTACGAGTCGAGCTTCTTGCCGGTTATCGGGCTTAATGAGGTGACCCTAATCTTCGAGCCCCCTCCGAGAAGGGGCGAGTGTAGGGCGATGTAGTAGATGGTCGTGGGCGAGGATGAGACCTGGAACGGAGTGTCGCCGCTACGAACGTCAGTGCCTATCCCTTGATTCGATTCTGCGTGTCCTACCTCGTGTCTTCGAACGTCCACTTAACACGGCCGGTCTTGCCGTCCAGCCGCTTCACGCCGCTGCTGCCGTGGGCGACAAGTACGATGGCATCTTTGGCGTCGTTGTTCGATATGCCGTCCTCCTGTTCTAGGATCTCCAGGTCCTCCGCGATTGCGCCATCGATGCTGGTTTCCCAGACAATCCTTCCGTCCGAAGCGCTCCATGCAGCTATGCGATTGCCCACTGCGCTGATGACAGTGTCTTGGTCTTCGCCGGCCCTGAGGTGACCGTTGCCACTTATACCCTGATCCGAGCGCCACACCAATGCGCCATCCTTTGGGTTGATTGCGCCGATGGTTCCATTCTCGGAGACGGTGTACAGAAGGGACGCTTTGCTGGCAGCATAAGGTTTCTGGAAGAAGGTGGCCTCAGGTTTCGGGTAGCCCAGGAGGGCATAATGGAAGTCTATATGGTATGCATCGTCCTCGAAAATGGCAGCGATCGGGGCAAGACACGCTGCAAAGGCGAGCGCGGCATTGACACGCATCGTGGTGGGCTGCTGTTGACAAAGCTGGGTGCTCCTGCCATACAGGCGCCTGCTGACGCGGGGTCGGTCTTACCTTAATCCGCACGTTCTTGCCTGATTGGTACGGAGGTCTGCTCTCATGCAAACGTGAACACCGGTGGTGCCTTTTCAGTCAGCTTTGTACGCATGGTATAACGAGTCAACCAAGAGATCGCATCTTCTAGCCAACACTTCGCCAGCTTGCAAGCCAGAGCCGGCCTTCGTCATCGCCAGAGAAGCGTCGACTGTCCGGGCCCGGGCCATCGACCCGCACGTGATCAGCATGCGTCCATGAATTGCTGAGTTGCTGGCACCGCATTGCTGACATCATTTCTTCACACCCCTGGGAAGATATGCACGACAATGCCATGTTCATCGCCCGTTATGCCGTCTCAGCGAAAGACCCACTGAGTCACGGAGCGACACATGCGGCCCATCGCCACGGGGAATGTCTGCCGCTTCCGCCCAGCCATCCTGACCGTCTGTAAGCGTGGTCCGATCTAGTCGTCTGCGCATTGGCGCGACGCGCAGAATTACTTCCGACGTGTAGCTCATCGCGGTAAGAGGCTCTCAGGCTGCTCCACAGCGCAGAGGATTCCCGAATTGACGCTGGCTCGTAGCTCAGGTTTGACGATTTTGGTTCGGGTTAGCAAGCTGCATTGGATTCCCAGATCAGCCCGACCGCTAGAGTCGGCGCCATCATGGTGACCGGGCGGAGATGAGAGACCTCATCGCCTGTTACTCTGCGACGGTACCACAACAGAGCCAGTCAACTACCGACAGCGTGCGCGGGACTGACTCTTGCTTGTGAATCTCACCGCTGTGCGACGTCACAGCTTTCCTGCCCCGGAGGCAACCGTTCGTTTGCGCTTTGGTGCAGGCCGCGTCTGTGCAGCTCGGAGCAAGCTCCATAACGAAGTGGCCGAACGGGATCCTCGCACCCTTCATTTGCGCAGCAACAGTAAAGGCCTGCCGCATGAGCGCGCATACCCAATCTGTAACGGCAATATCAACGACAGCTCTGACAGCAGCGAGTGAAAGCCACAGACGGCTCGAAGAGGCATGGGGTCTCCCGATGCGCCGGTTAGGAAACCCTACGGCACAGAGCCGGGCCCAAAGACGTGGACGGGGGTAGCGCCGTCTCGCACGGTGGGCGTGGCTTGCCAAAATTACGAAGGCAAGCCCTCCGCCAACGCATCGACTCGGTGAGCCAGCATGCCCATTCGTCAGGTGTCGCGCGCGGAATCTCGCAACGCGAATTGTAGCCCTGCGCAGTGTGGTACACGGACACCAGGGTGGACTGGACGTCTCAAGCGTTCGATTCGCGCCCGGGTTGACGCGATGCCTTCGCCTGTGCCCAAGCACCAGCCAGTACTGACTTATGTCAGGCCAGGCCTAACATTTAACCTTGTCCTCCGCCCTAACTTTGCCCGTGAAGCCCTGACGCACTCCTTCCCAGACATCCCGCACCGCTGCCGACAGAAAACCAGATTCTCCTGTTGTCCTTGGCTCTCCTAATCGATAAGCCTTACAGAAAAAGTCTTTCCACCCAGCCACCAACACGTCTCGCGAGGAACAAGTTTGGCGTTTGCCAGCAACACCACTCTACTGCACGCCCGGGATCATCATTGCCTATTCGCTCGCTGTCCAAACTTCTGGCCGTATTAATTCCGCCACTCGTTGCAGCCTGAGGTCGCATTTTTTCGGCCAAGTCGGACTCCATAGATTCAGCATAATTCCAAAGTTTTGGGCCATCGGATTGTGACTTTCGCCTTGTGAGCGCACTCCTTTTCGCTCGGTCGAGGCACGGCGGTTTTCGGGACGAACTGGGACGCTTGCTGCACGGAAGCTAAATTTGACACCAACGGAGTGACACCGAAGCTGTCAGCATGAGCCAGCGGGAATACCATATAGTAGTTTTGGGGGCAAGTTTATCCAAGCATCGGTCGATAATTAATACTGACGAACGCAGTCCGGTGGTGTGGGCAAAAGTTGCCTGACTGGTATGCGTCGAGCCATGGCTCTCAGAATTTCCTACTAACGTTGCAAAGCACAATTTGTACAGAATGTCTGGATTGAAAGCTATGACCCTACAATCGAGGACTCGTATCGGAAAGCGATCGAAGTCGATGTTTGTTACACAGCCCTGAACTCGATTTATTTGTCTAACCTATCCTTTAGGGTCGCCATGTCATTCTAGAAATCCTTGACACCGCTGGAACAGAACAATTCACTGCAATGAGAGAGCTGTACATGAAAACTGGACAAGGGTTTCTCCTTGTATTTTCTATTACCAGCATGTCTTCGCTATACGAGCTCCAAGAGCTACGTGAGCAAATCCGGCGCATCAAAGAAGATGACAATGTCCCTATGGTCTTGGTGGGCAACAAATCTGATCTCGAAGACGATCGGGCGGTCCCAAGAGCACGGGCTTTCAAGCTTTCACAAGAATGGGGTGGAGTGCCTTACTACGAAGCCAGCGCCCGGCGGCGCGCCAATGTGGATGAGGTGTTTGTAGATCTTTGTCGACAAATCATACACAAGGATCGCGACCAGAGGGAAAGGGAACGGGAAACACGAAGGCCCCAACGACAACGACCAGGCGATCGAAGAAACAGACGAAATCATAGACCAAGATGCACGATTCTTTGACGAACACGAGACGAACGCATTGTTTTCTTAGTACGATTCCCCGGGCATTGGACCTACCTTTAGAAGCAAATTTAGATTTCGGCTCGCCGCACAAATGTATTTGGATCCTTCTTCCACCGTGGCCTGTCTTACCCAGTTTATGCAAAACGCAAATCCGTTGGCTGCACGTATGGCGTACTTTGCAAGAAGTCGTGCACTGCCATATGTCACGTTGCCGTAAACGGGAGATATCGCGCAAGTGTTCGTGCAACAGCGCATCGAATTGGAAGATGACACTCCTCCATGCAGTCCCCCGTCACGTCTGCTAGTGCCATTCGGCAAGTCAGATCATGCATCCGAGGTCTGTAAGCGATGGCCAGCCATTATGCCGCGTCCATTATTGAACGAGAAGTCCAATCACTACGGTCGATGCATCTGCCTACGTGCTCCTTGCGAAACGTTCGTTGCTGCCGCGATGCAATTTTCCAGTCAAGCCCACATCGGTTCAGTCAAAGATAGCCGTTTATACTATAATCGGACCGATCCGAAACACCTCACCGCTGAAGCTCGTCCGGCATCGTGCTATCACATCCGACCCACGGAGGATCCATGACGTGGGGTTTCGAGGGTGGGCAAGGTGCGATTCACGGCCTGTGCTGCGGACCAGCCCGCTTCACCATTAAGAAACAGCTACCAGTGTCTTCGAGGGTCGAAGACCTTGCAACGTGTCTGCGATTCAGTGCACGAGTACGTCCTCGTCTTGCATCCCGCGAATCCGCGCTGGAATACTATGTAGATGATGCAAATTCGTCGACTAGTGCCACACGCAATTTCGCCAGAGCGACGCATGGTAGATCCCGCACTGGACCACTCAAGAAAATTGTGTGGCTCATGTACCCGACTAGTCTTGTTATCACATCCTAAAAGATGATTTCGCAGCTGCACGAGTGGGCTCATATGTGCAGAGAACAACGAACGCTAGTCGTGCCGCAACCGACTAGGGAAGATACAGGAGTTATCTCAGCTCGAGAAATCTACTCTACGAAGAGCGAGACACTTCGCACAGCATGCAATGCGACTTCCGCAATGTCTCCCAATCAAACATGAGACAGCGGATCGGACTTCCGTACCTCGGTCCCTGGTCCTCCGGTCGTCTCAGCCAGGCCTAGCGATCTGAAATCGCCGACCACCCTGCATATATGTATTACTGGCGTTGCGATATCAGCCTTGCTCTGAAGTCACAAGACTGACCGACCCGGTTCCCGGATCCTTTGCTCGTATGGACCAACAATGTGTGCAACCACGGCGAATCGAAATCCGCAAAAAAGGATAAGTTTGACAGAAAGTGTGACCGGTGCCAGCGCGGGACGAGCCGACCGTGTGGGAACTTAGGCATGTCAGCACCGTGGCGTTCGCCATCAGATGTCAAAATATTTGCGTGTACACGTATCCTTGGACTATGCATTCGCAGGAGCTTACCGCACGAGCTTGCATGCGAGTGAGCTAGATGGCATTCGCTTTCGCAATGCCGGACCCCGTATAGCTATCAGTCGCCGACATCTGCGCAGCATCGTCCAAGTCCGGTCCTACTGCACATCAACTTCTGGGTAACGCATAAAACACAGCCTGTTACGGTCAACATCACTCTGAACCGCATTCTGATTGGCGGATTATTTCCCCGCCTCTTCCACATTTCTGCGATCCTGTTAAATGGTTTGCGGGGAAAGAGTATGTAAAACGGCTTCTCACCTTAGCAGTACGAAGGTGAGCACCGCCTCAGTAAGGCCCTTCCACCAGCTTGTCACATGCTCTACACCCGTCGTTGTTGCTCGTAGACCGCAACTTGTGCGGACAGCAGCGCTCGGTTCAATGCCCTTCAATGAACACTAAAGTCCGCGTACCACCTTCGGCAAAAGCCGTCTTTACCCTGGTACAGGAAGAGTCAGCATCCAACCTATGTAGTTCGCCGGTTTAGGCAAAATCGACGAGCCGAATTGGGGTTAAATCTAGAATGCACCGCAATCACACAGACATGACGATCACGGGTCGCATTCTATGCCTGGTGCGCAGTGCGTACTGCGTAGTGCTGCATGGGCAGGGCCTTACTCTAATGCCAGCGGTAAAGAGACGTTCCGGCACAGGAGGAATAGTTTTCGAGGACGATTTGCGTACGAGCATGGGGCTGATTGAACGCTATGGCCAAAACTAACGGGCACGACTGTATTGAGTTGTCTGTGTCCGTCATCAAAACATGGCTGCATGGCTGCATAGCTGCATGACTGCTGGAGACTGTTCGTTTCGCACCTATCTAGATAGTGTGAAGTTGATCATGCATAGAGTATACCCTTTGACAATAGGTACAAGTAGCATCACATCTGACAAAGATATCTACACAAAGTCCGCCCCTCCATTATTCTCTGCACACGCAAATACACACCGATCTCCATACCACCTGGCTTTCCTACCTTGTACGATATCATTCTAGGTACCCCTAGTTAGGATGATATGTTACTGGGGACGACTGACTTGCGGCACCGCCGGCACCCGTCCGAGGTGCCGCTGAGGTGCTAAGTGCTAACCAACTCTCTGGCACTGCCGTTGCGATGTTGCAAAGGCTGTGAGGATGGGACCTGGACGGAGATGGTCGATATATTGTTTCAGTAGAGCATCCTCATTTATTAGGGGTTTCCTAGGAGGAAGTTGTCACTAGGGCTATGAAGTCATGTAGCAATCTGTTGAACTGCAGGTCAAAGTAGAAGGCGGACGACGACAGCCAAGATCAATTTGTGCATGGAAGCTTGCACAGAAAAAAGTAATGCTTCGAGGCGCGTATGATAGTGAGATGTGCTTGGTTGGAACAGTTTTTGATATGAATGTCAGCAGCCTTCAGCGCTTGGACAGAGACGCTGGTAATACAGTAGTCATCACTTGCTTGTTGCAGTGTAGCAATGCCCGACGTGCTATTGAGCGTGGCTGAGTGCCGTAGGGCTGAGCATGCTGCCCAACGCCGGACCCACTGTTGAGCCCTTGAAGTGCACAGTGCCACAAGAACAGAGCTTGCAATGGCTCTTACGACGCGTGGCTGTAATCCATGTCCATTTCCAACAGATGTGAAAGAAGCATTGCGGAGGTGGTGCGGTGCGTTCAACAAGCTTTTGCAGGGGCCCACCGGTTCGTCAACCAGAGATTACGAGGCGTAGAAATGCTCAGCCTCATGTGCATCGCCGGTTCAAGGGTCTGGCGTGGCAGCAAACTCAGGCCACGGTGAATGGCAGCCAATGGCGCAGGGCAGGAGCCGGCGCGGTGGGGCAGGAGCAAAGGAGAGCGGGGCAGCAAGGGTGGCGGTGCTGGTGCTGTGGTGTCATTGTTCAGCTTGCAGCTTGCTCACCATGGCAGGGTAATCTCTCTCTGCTACAAGATCCCTCACCCGCCAGCACCTTCTCCCTGCAATAACAACCCTACCAGCGCTTGCTACAGCTCCACATACTCGAATCCAGCAGCCAGCAGCCTTAGCCATGGGTGTAAGTCGACGCGCAACGGCGACAGCTACCCCTCCCTGCCCCTCATCGCAGGCATCAACGTCATCTGCCTGGTGCTAACAGTGCGCAACAGCTCGCCAGCAAACTCGCCGCAGCAAACCAAGGAGGCGCTCCTGGCGGTGGATACCCGCCTCCAGGCCAAGGGCAAGGCGCACCTGGAGGGGCCTATGTGAGTCCTGCTGTTTGTTTGTACGCGTTACGAAGCTCCAGAGCCGTGTTAACCGTTAGCCTTCTCAGCCTGGGCAGCAACAGTACCAAGCGTATCCCGGCGGTCCCCCGCCACAGGTAAGCGCTTTTTCTTTGCGTCGCATGCTCCCTCATCGTCATCATCAACCATCCCCCACCATCGTTGCGCCACCTGGTCTTGCGTCAACTGCTTTGCGACTTGCTCGCTTTTCGCCCTCACTTGTCGTTTGGGCCCTGCCTGCGGATCCTACCTGCTGCGACTCTTTGCGCGCCATCCCACCAGCCACACAACCTCCTCTGCTTTGCATCCGCCATGGCATACTACGGCGGGCAGCAGTCGTACAACTACGCGCCTAACAATCGATATCAGTCTCCAGCGCACCCAGGACAGCCGCCCATTCCGCCGCCCTATCCACCAGCTTCCGCGCAACCGCAACCGCCCTTCTCCCCGCCCTACTCTCCTGCATCTGCACACGCACCCTACGGTTCGCACTCGCCCTATCCTCAAACACAGTCTGGGTACAATCGCCC
Organism: Paraphaeosphaeria sporulosa; assembly: GCF_001642045.1. Taxonomy (NCBI): domain Eukaryota; kingdom Fungi; phylum Ascomycota; class Dothideomycetes; order Pleosporales; family Didymosphaeriaceae; genus Paraphaeosphaeria; species Paraphaeosphaeria sporulosa. Next base: position 1,764,894 of record NW_017253367.1, read on the forward strand.
GCCGCCGCCGCCGCCGCCTCCGGGTCCGCCGCACTCGCCGTATCCGGGCCAGCAGAACCAACAGTATCAACAACAGCCCTATGGTCAGCAGCAACAACCTTATGGACAACAACAGCAGCAGCCTTATGGACAACAGCAAGCCTATGGACAAACTCAGTACGGCCAGCAACCGCCCTCTGGAAATCCATATGTCCGTAACCTCCCACACGCTTTGTGTCTGAGGCCACATCTACACAACTGTCCGGTGGAGGGTTGATGCATGATACAGGGCTTGCAATTTTTTGTTTTTATTGCGTCGCCATGAATCCACGCTGACAGTGGTTTGCAGGGCCAACCCGGTCAAGGTCCCCCGGGCCAGTACGGAGCTCCACCTTCAGGAGGCCAGTACGGTGGTCCCCCACAACAGCAGGTCAGTGCATTCTCTTGCAGAAAAGGCGTGGATCCGGCTAACGTTCACTCAAGGGACCCCCTGGCGACCCCGCCGCATACAGACAGCTCCTGCAGGCATGCATCCAGGAGAAGAACCTAGGATCTTTCTATCCACCAGGCTCGCAGGTCGTCGAGCAGATCGCGCAGAAGGCTCCCCAACTCATTAGCCAGGTCATCTCACGATGGAAGCTTCCAAAAGAAATTGCCAATGATGTAGTCAAGCTTGCTCTATACGACATCTGGCTATATATCGGTATGAAGGCACCAACGCAAACGCCCGAAGCAAAACGCTAATTGTGTTCCAGACGACTCCGGCTCAATGCAGTTCGAAGAGGGTGGCGAGCGGATAAAGGACCTGCGCGTCATCCTGGAGCGGGTCGCTTTCGCCGCGACGCTCTTCGATGCTGATGGAATCAATGTCCGATTCATGAACACCAATCTGCCCGATAACTTAGCAAACCACGTCGCCCAAGAAGCCCAGATCGAAAACCTCATGCGTGGCGTCCAGTTCAAGGGTCTCACTCCCATGGGAACCAGCTTGAAGAAGAAGATCATCGACCCACTCGTTCAGCAGGCCCGCTCGGGTCAATTCAGGAAACCTGTGCTGGTCATAACCGTCACCGATGGACAGCCGGCTGGTGAGCCGCAAAATGCCGTCCTGGATGCCATCAATGAGGCCGTTCGATCACTACCTCCTGGTGGTATTGCTTTCCAGTTTGCCCAGGTCGGCAACGATCAAGCTGCGCGCGCATTCCTCGGGAAGTTGGATGAAGACCCGCAGCTTGATAGGTTCATCGACTGCACGTCGAGTATGTATCCCCAGAAGGTCTGCGTTCTTCGTGTACATTTCATGCTGACATTACCCAGACTTTGAGAATGAGCAAGAGGAAATGGCCCGTGCTAACCCTCCCGTTGATCTCACACCCGACCAGTGGATCCTGAAGCTGATTCTCGGTGCCATCGATTCCAGCTACGACACACAAGATCAGAAGAGCAACCGCCCGGCTGGTGGTTACGGAGGTCCTCCCCAACAGGGCTACGGCGGCCCCCCTCAGCAAGGTTACGGACAGCCTCCTCAGCAGGGTTACGGACAGCCGCCCCAGCAAGGTGGTTACCCGCCGCAGGGTCAGCAATACGGAGGCCCCCCTCAGCAAGGATACGGACAGCCGCCTCAGGGCTACCCTCCACAGGGTCAGGGTCAGGGCCAGTATGGCGCACCCCCACCTGGTGGTCGCCCGCCGCAAGGTGGTCCTGGAGGCTACCCTGGCCAGCAGCCTCAGTACGGTGCACCTCCCCCAGGGGGCCGTTACTAGAGGCTTAGAATATTCTAGTCGCTTTTGTGGAGATGGTTGTATCGGTTTTTGGTGTCTGGGTTTCATGGATCGGCCGGGCATGATATGGGTCACTTTTCATGCGAACCATTCCAGGAGTCACATCAAATAATGGACATATACTTATAGGTAGTGATTTCACTGCACGAGCATGATACATTCTCACGAAGTTCAATGTTGCTATTCTGTGTTTCCTGGTCCCTGCATAGACACATTATACATCCTTTCCATGCACGCAAAATTGGTCATCATGATACTGTGTCTACTCCCTTTTCTGGAAAACCAACTGACACCCGTCCTACGCTTGAGTCAGCATATTGATCGTTTGTTTCAGGTTGTGGAGATTACGACGTACCATGGGGAACAGCGTCGCGAAGACTCGGATTTCTTCGCTCTGAGGTGTGGCGTGGTGCGTCCAGTCGAGCTCGAGTGCGGCTTTGCCAATCATAGCAGCGAGCGAGAGGGGCACGTAGCGTCGCGCGAGGCAGTCGTGCGGGCCGGCGCCGAAGACGAGCCCTGGGTTCTCGTGTTAGCATATCGTGGATGTGGTGGACAGGGTGACAAGAGGGGTCGGTGAGGAGAGTGAGTGCGTGGTGTGGGGGAGGGAGATTGGAGAGAAATGAATGGGGGCCAAGGAAGGTAAGGGGAGAGGACCGGGTCTCGTACAGTTTTTGGTTTGTTTCTCTGCGTCGCCTGTGATCCAGCGGTCTGGATCGAAGGTTTCGGGGAGGGGGTAGGCGACGGGGTCGTGGAGGGCGGGATAACAGCTGGGGATTATCATGCTGCCCTTTGGCGCGGTGTAGCTCGGTGTCAGGGGGAACGGCTTGGTCGCTAGATACGGGACGAAGATCACGGGCGGGCGGTAGCGCAGCAGCTCTTTTATGACGGCGGTGGTGTACGGCAGTGTCTCCAGCATAGGCAGCGTAAATCCCTTGCTCGCATCGCCGCCCCGTGCGGCGAGATTCTCGTCCCGCAGCCGTGAAAGTACGTCGGGCCGCTGGGCGAGGAGCTGGAAGAGCCACGTTGTAGCGCTCGAGGAGGCGTCTTGTGAGGCGAACAAGAAGGTAAAAAGAGTCTCGCCGATCTCCTCGTCGGTGAAGTCGCGGATGAGGTTGGTGGGTTTCTCAACGTTTTGCTCGCCTGCGGCGACGCGAACCCGATACCGAGAAGACTCCATCATGTGGAGGACCCAGTGGTCTACAATGCAGGTTGGGAGTGCGCCAGAGGCCATGTGGGCGCGGCAGGCGGCGGCACAGCGCGCGAATTCGGCACGGACAGCGGTGGAGGTGCGGATCCCGAGCCAGGTTTCTGAAGGGGGAGATTAGTAGGATGTGGAAGTCGAGGCACTACAGGTGGTCCAAAGACGTTCAGGCGTACGTACTTGTGAAAGGGATATACATCGAAAACGGCACATTGACCAACTCCAACGCCGCAGTCGCAAGGTAGAAGTCCTCGGCGATCTTCTTTACTGCGCTCTCAGAGATGTAATCCCCAAAGAACGTCCTGCACGACAGCGCACAGTTGATCTCGCGGAACAGCGTCATGAACTCCCTCGGTCGGCCAAGCTCTGCCTCGCTCGCAGCGACGAACTTGTCGAAGTACGTGGCGAGCACCTTCTCCTGCACTGGCAGGTAGGTGGCGATTGCGTTGTTGGTGAAGAGCGGAGTGAGGCCGCGACGGTACTCGGCGTGGGCGCGGCCCTGGAGGAAGACCCACGAGTTATGGCCGAGGATGTCTTTGGCGATGGGTACGATGCAGGGCTCGGCGTAGGCAGGGGACTTGAAGACTTTGTGCGCAAAGTCGCGGTCTGAGACTAGAACGATGAACCTACAGGAGGCTTGTCAGAGCACTGTATATTGGACGGAGTTAACTTTAGCTGCGTGTCTTTTCTAACGTACTTGTGGAAGACAGAGACACAACTGAGGGGGCCGCTGGCCCATTGTGCGAGGTAGCCATCGAATCGTGGGTGTAGTGCCTGCAGGAATGGACCCATGAGGGGAATCTTGAACTTTGGGCCTGAGATAGAGCCTTTTCGGACCTGGTACATCACTGGGGAAGGGATATGTTAGCTTAGACACGGGTTAGGCGAGAGTTTGAAGATGTACCTTGGTCATAAATCACCACAGCGAGCAGTGCTGTGCAGAACGTTTGCCAGGTCAGCCATCTTGTGAAATGAGCATTGTGAACTAGCGAGGGTAGGAAGTTGTTGGCATCTAATGAACCTGTTGGCATGGTGGAGTTGGCATATCCGGACACCATATTGAGGAAACTGCAGGTTATGGAATGTACTGCAGGGATTGAGGTGATTCTCTATTTTCTTATAAAGTAACGGACGTTGCATATGCAACTCAGTGGCCGTTTTACATGATGCCACCAGCACTCAGTGTGAAGAGTAGGCTTCCAGAAAGAGACTAGACTCCGTTGGACCACGGACCTTAAGGAAAAGGAACATGTAAGTAGCGCATGAAAGCATATCGAGGGGTTGAAGATGGGTCTGCGATCATCCGACGCACTGCTCGATCCATTGGAGGGAGATATGCATGTTACTATGCCTCGTACGAGGATGAGTAAGCAATGTCGACCTAAGGTACAGAATTTGGCGTGGGAAAGCAGCCTGCACATGAGACCCGGACAACAGCATCGTATGTGAGGACAGCCACCAAAGTCCTGCACAATTTCGTGCGTAGGAAGGCTTGAGAAATCGTAAGAAGGGTGAAGTCACAATGTAAGCGTGATCCACTTCGGAGGTTAGTCCCTTTCTAGATGCAGAAAAAGAGTACTTTCCCAATTTGGGTTAAGCGCAAAGGGCTTGGGTCACACCTCTGACCTTCCTACGACTCTTCATCCCGAATACTCGCACCCAGAAGATACTCGCATGGGCTTCATACTATCTTGCAATGGGCCATACGCTTCGCCGGTCATGCGCCGCGTGTGCCAAGTCGAAGCTCGGTTGCGATCTACGGTTGCCACGGTGTTCGCGATGCGAAAAGCGCAATGCCAGATGCGTGTACGCAAATGAGCCCTTGACAGGGCTGACGAACGCGTCAAAGTGGCACCATGATATGACGACGCCATCACCTGAGGGCTCCATATCAACGTTGACCCATTACCGACCTGGATCGTTAGATATGGACCCCTTTGATTCATATCCGCAGACCCGACTGCCTCGAGAACACGTTCAGCGACTCATCCATGGGTGTACGTGAACTACCGATAATGGAACATCCCGGAGCTTAACTAAACAGTTTAGTCCTAAACAAAATCGCTTTTCAGTACTACCCCCTAGATCTTAGCGCAACTTCGAACCCTTTTTTAGTATCATGGTGGTGAGTTGACCTAGCATGAACATTGGTTATTGAGCCACTCTTCACCATTTGCTTACTAGATAGGCCACTTGCGCTAGGAGATCCCGCGTTATTCCATGTCTCCCTCCAGACAGCGTGTCTTGACGAGGAGCTGTGGGCCCAGAAGGGCTTCCAGACATCGGAACTATTGATGGCAGACTCAGTTGCGCTGCTTCGGCGGAAAGTCGAAGACACGTCGCTGGCCGTACAGGATGGTACCATGAATTCCGTGATAACCCTCGCCGCAATAGAAGTGAGACAAGCGTCTTGACTCCCGATCGAATTGACACGTATGCTAATTCAATGCGTTAGTTTGGCAAGGGTAACCTTAAAATCGGCGAGATGCACGTTGACGGTGTCAAGAGACTCGTCAATCTCAGGGGCGGCATCAACGCCGTGAGGCAAACAAGCCCGCTCACAGCGAGGATGGTGAGCTGGTAAGCAACCGTCACGCATTATCGTTTTCTGGCTGATCTCGGACAGGGTCTCAATGCTTATCACGCGGGAGCCGCAATTTGAGACCCAGGATGACTTTGGCACAGGAAGCGGCATTCCACCAATACCAGAGTGGCAGTTGGATCCTGCAGACCAAACTGGAGATACGTGGTACATCGGTGAAGACTATTGTGATAAAGTCACCAAGAATGTCTTCATGCGGCTGAACCATGTCTTCCGACAAGCAAATCGCACAACACTGCAGCCTACTCGTCTGCACGACTTGGCTAGCTTCGTCATTCATCGACTTCTCGCAGCCACTACAGATGCACAAAGGCCTCCAACGCCATATTCCGAGTGCATTCGCTATGCGCTTGTATCATACATGTTCATTCTTCAAGGGCCAACATACTACTCTCATGCCGTTATACTGCGAGATGTAGTCACTCGATATATCGCTGGTCTCGAGCAACTCGAGTCGGAATTCCGTGTCTACGATGAGATAGACTTGTGGCTGCACGCAGTTGGGCTCGTTGCCTCAGCAGGAACCGCCGAATACTCGTGGTTCGCCGGTCGAACTGCATTAATAGCCACCTCCATGGCGTTAAGCGGGTGGGAAGATGTGGTTGCGCGGCTCAAGAATGTACTCTGGCTGAACATCCCGAATGACGAAGCTATGTTCCGACCTCATTGGGATGAGGCCTTTAGAATGACGGGGTGGCCTGAGGTGGATATGGCAAAATAGTCCATACAGCGAAGGTTGTATGTCAATTCCTAAGTCTCCGTCTTTTGGAACGCTTTACTAATTTATTGAAGCTTGACGCGCGATCGATCGGTCAAGACTCGCCACAACCCAGATCATACTTCTGCTCAAAGGGTATGGGGTCGGAGCCTCAAGTCAACCCAATTACATTGCTCTTGCTAGTAGTGATACCTTCGGCTTGAACAGCGGCAGCTTATTTCTCGTCGATAAGAACGTTTCTACCACTATCGATCTTCTTGAAGATAGAGGCATCAGCTGGAGCAACTACCACGAGCGTTTTCCTTGTTCTGGATTCCAGGATTTCTGTTGTGAGAATCCCATCGAGGGCAACTACGAGCGCAAACATAACTTTCTTGCTCGCTTCGAGTCCACCAGGCTTGCGCCCAATCGCGCCTCACGCGTCAAGAACAAGACATTGTACGTCATACGCAATCCTTCATTTCGACCTTTTGCGTGACGCATGTTGACTTTTGCCAGGTTCTACGAGGATCTCGAGAACAATGTTTTCCTCATTGGCCTTTCCTGATATCTTATCTCAACAACGACGGCCACGACACTAACATCTCTGTTTCTCGCGCCTGGGCACGTGGCTTTATTGAACCTCTCTTAAGAGATCCTTACTTCGATGATGATGCCCTCGTCTACCTTACTTGGCAGGCCGACAGCCAGGATCATCCGCTCGCAACCGCGTTGCCGGAATCATACTTGGCGATGCCGTTCCTCCCTGTATGTCGGCACAATTGAGGATGCCTACTACAACCACTATCCGGGGCACTCTACGGTGGAATTTAATTGGGGCCTGCACCGTCTCGGTCGGTGGGATGTCGGCGCCAACGTTTGGAAGGTAGTTGGGGAGCAGACTGGCGGCAAGATTAGGTATTGGAATGAACGATTCGCTCGCGGCAGCTTCGAAAGTTATGATTTGAGCCAGTCCTACGCGGGTGTCTTCAGCAGCGCGCACAACACTACGCATACATATGTTGCCCGAACATCGACTCGGTGCGCAATGAACGGACGATCTTGCGGAAGATGAAGCAGATGTGGGGCCGGAACCCAACTGAATGGGACTGGGGCATTCACTTGCACGACGATCAATGGTCTGAATACGATGACAGGCCAATAGCCGTTGGTCATGATTGGAAGCGTGGTCTTCCTTGGGATTACAAGGGGAGTCACCAGGAGTGTGATGTTAGCGGTTGGGATGACTGGGAGCACGGCGGCTGGGACGATGGCGATTGGGGTGACGGCGATTGGAACGATCAACTCCATCACCACTGGCATCACCATCATTGCGGAGGACGCCTTCCGGACTATTACAGGGACATCATCGAGCTGTCAGACGAGTTCCACCCGCCGCTAGGCTTCGAGGTACCTGTATCATCTGCTCCTGCTATGCCTATCTCTACACCTATCACTGCCTGTCCAAGGGCTGCAACGCGCACGCCTGAGATTGACATCTCTTGGATGAGTGGCAACGGAAAGTGAGCTACAATATGTGATGGCAGGGTTAGACTCAGTTTCTGTTAGATAAAATGATTAGCTAGTCACCATCCTTTGATTGATCTACAATCGTAATCTACTGCTTCTTCAGCCATATCAGCTTGCTCTGGTAATCCGCCCTATCCCACTGTATGTTGATACCGCCATTCATGTACGTCGCACCAGTGTACGTGCCATTATCAAGGTCATTAGAGTATCTCGCTTTAGGGTCCAAACCCTGCAGCTTGACGGCCGGCGCAGCAGGCTTCACGGTGTACTTCTGCTGGAAAGCAAACACGACACTCTCGCTGCCGTCCTCAGAGACGAACTGTGTCGCAGGCCAAGCACTGTTGTCGGGCAGCGCCAGGCGGTAGAATTCGCCAGAGATGACAATTGGATTGACCTTCTTTGCCTCCGCCATGATCGAGGGTATGGCTGCGGCTTCGTGCTCAGTGAGCTCTTCCGGGTTGAGCTCGAGCCCGAAGGAGCCGCATTGCATCGCGACGTGACCGCGGAATTCGATGGAAATGTTGCGCTGGTTGAAGCCGTTGGGTGCCTTCGAGATGTGACAGCCCATTGCGGAAGGCGGGTACACCAGGGACGTGCCAAGCTGTATTGTGAGTCTGTCCGAAGCGTCTGTGTTGTCTGCAGAGGTGTTAGTTAAGCTCAACAACAGGGCAGTGGCCATGGAAGTCGAAATTCGTTAAGGAGTGTTATGGCAACTCACCTGAGGTCCAGTGCTGAGGCCAGTAATGGAGAAGCCCCGCATCGAAACGTCCGCCACCAGAGGCGCAGCCTTCCCAGAGTACATCCGGGTAGCGCGTGGTCAGATTGTTGATGACCCGATAGAGACCGAGAATATAGTTGTATGAATCGGAAGGCTGGGACAATTCGTGCATGGCGCGGTTGTTGTCCCACTTCACGTACTGGATGTTGGCTGAATCTAGGATACCCGAGACAGTGTTGATGATGAAGTCTTGGACTTCTGGAAGACCCACGTTGAGGACCATTTGGTTCCTCGTGAGCGTCCTTGCGTGCTTGCCTGCATGAAGAACCCAGTCAGGATGCTCGTTGTACAGCGTCGAGTTCAGGTCGACCATCTCTGGCTCGACCCAGATACCAAACTGCATGGGCTGAGAAGAGTTCAAAACAGTGAGGTTGTTAACTTGTGCCACGTAAGGGCCTAGACCATCGGGGAAGTACTGCGGATTCGGCGTCCAATCTCCGAGTCCAAGTGTGTCGTTTTGGCGTGGGTATTCGACACCGAACCAACCATCGTCGTTGACGAAGAGTTCGACACCAAGCTTCTCCGCTTCGCCTGCCAGTCTGACTAGGGATGTCTGGTTGAATTTGAAGCCAAGACCTTCCCAAGAGTTCAACAGGATGGGTCGTGTCTTGTGAGTTTGCTTCCCACGTGACAGGTGGTTCCTGTACAAATCGTGGAAAGACCGTGACATTCCATTCACACCCTCTGCAGAGTATACAGATACTGCCTCTGGAGACTGGAAGGACTCTCCGGGCTTGACTTGGATACTTGTATGGAGCGAGTTGAGCCCGAAGAGAACGCGAACAAAGCCATTGGAGAACCTCTCGGCTGTCGCCTCGAAACTGCCTGTCCAAACCAGATTGAAACCCCAGGCCTCACCAGAAGTTTCGGTCGTGCTAGGAGATACCAGTGCGAAGAAGGGGTTGTGGAGATGAGAACCGAACCCCTCAGTGCTTCGGAAAGTAGTCTCCCCGTAATCAATTTTCCTCTTGACCCTGTTAAACTCGTGCGACCAATCACCCTGCACTTCGATCATGTCTAGATCGACATTGGGAAAGTCGGTGCTGAAACTTGCTGCTCTTTCGATTGAGATATTTCCAGTTCCGTTGTTGGTGACGCTGAAGCTCCTCGCGATCGCATTGTACTTGGGGAATATCGAGTAAGAGAGCACAGCCGAGACATCTGACACATTATCATACAGGTGCACCTGAAGTGTCGAAACATCGCTGTCGTTTCCGTAAGTGGCAGGCAACCCAGGTAGTTCAGGTTTGCCCTGGACAAGTTGATGTGACTTGTAAAGCAAAGCCGTCACAGTATCTCCATCCGGGTGTTCAATATGAATTGCAGGCAGTCGTGGATCACTCCGACCGACATCAGGGAACTCTCTCCGCAGGTTCGCCAAGTTGTCGTGCCAGCCCCATGGCAGCACAAAAGCTGGTGGGGTGAAGTCGTCAACCGGCGCCCCATAATGATCGGAGATGAGTTCGCCTGACTCGGTGTCAACGTGGAAAAGGTACGACACGTTGTCACCAGCTAAATCATGTCAATTCAGAGCGCAGATACACAAACAGTGCAATCACCTAAAGTGAAATTGGTACCGTCAGCGGATATAGCTAGAATTTGTTAGTGCTGAGCGCAAGTATACAAGCGGTTCAAAGCCTACCATCCTGGCCAACGGAGACTGTGGCAAGTAGAGCCGATAACACAACCGCACGAAAGACACCCATGGTGAGCAGTGATCGAGGAACGATGCATCGTGACCAACGGCCCCATGCCGTACCTATATATCGTGGAAAATTCCTCTGCAGGCTGCATTCCCTAAAAAGGCCGATCGTGAGGGGTACAAAGCTCAGGCTCCACAGTCTGTGGGGTAACGTACATAGGGTTTGACAGCCAAGGCCACGCCCGTTGACGATGTTCAGACGGGAGAATTATCGCCGACGATTCCTCCTTCTTCATACGGTTAGAGTACTTCTACATCGAGCATCGACAGCTGCAGCGAATGACGCACAACCGTCAACCAGGTACAACCTCCGAGATCCCCAGCCTTCCCCATTTTTTACCCTTGGCCCACGGACCGTATCGCCGCATCCTGCTAGGCGCATCGCCGCGAATTCTTGTTTGCGGTTCATGTGTGCAGACTGTTAAGAGCAGAGGCAGAAGCAGATCGCGAAGATCTCGAGTCTACGAAGAGCCCAATGAACCAATTTGAAGAAGCGAGATGCGAAACAATTGACACCGCCATCTGGCTCGAATTGCATGTGAAATGGCAAGTAACAAGATAACATACATGTACCGTCGACCATGGGATTCTCGGAACGGGTTCCGATCACTTGCAGGGGAATCTCCTTTTGTCAAAGGCATCTGGAGAACAACACGACCTCGGAAACCTTACCGTATTAGTCTTCCGAACCGCCCTGCGGCAAGTGCTCAAGCCCGCTAAAGAGGATTATCAACTAACCTTGATACGGACTCAAAGAAGAGAGGACGGGAAGAGGAAGAAAAATCGCATCAAGCAACCTCGGTAGTTTGCAATGCATGCTGGTGTCGCAACGGTAACTGCGGCGTCGGAACAGGGACAGGAACCTCATTCAGACCCATAGGCTCAACATAGTCTTCATGGCCGTTGACCCTCAGCCTTAGCTTCCTGCTCTCGGCATACACGACCCTCCTCATGCGATTGGTACTGCCCAGCGGCTGATGTACCTTGAGCCCGTGCCAGCTGTTCACCGTAATCCGGTCATCCCACCACACTCGGAGCTCGGGTAGCCAGCTGTCCTGCGGCGGGAACTCCAACGTTGCAATTTGCTCGAAAGGGTACTTTTTCGCGTCCCATTCGATGCCGATGTCGTCGACCGGGTGCTCACGTAAATCTTGGAGGAGCTGGGCGCAGAACGAGTAGGTCACCTTATTCTTCATGTGGAAGCTTCGTAGCTCTTGCGAAATGATGTTGATGGGATCGGACTCTTTGATCTCAGTGTCTTCGAGCTTCTTCTGCTCCTCGCCGAGGGGAAAAACACCAAACTTAGCTACGTAATCTCCAAAGCGATATGCGGATTGAGAATACTCTGGCATTGCAACCACTTTACGGGTTAACGACCAGCCGAGAGGATCAAGACAGTATTATCCACTTACTGTGTTGTTTTGGCAGCTGACTTCCGAGCGTCGCTACATCGGCGTCCACACGTTTCGACTGCTCGTCTGCAAAAGTACCCAGGTCGTTCCAGTTCCGCTCCAGCGAATCGGCGATATCGTGCGTGGTTTCTGGATCCCGGAGTTCCAGGACTGGATAGTTGTTGAATGTCCAGTCCTGCGTCCTCTTATCTTCTCCCCATAGCTTTTCACCCTCCACGCCGAAGATTTTCATCCCAATGCCTCTCGGAGCGGGGATACTGTCGGGTACGAGCTTGGGCGTAAGGGAGGAATATCGCATGATCACGTCGTATGCTCCAGGCTTACTGAACATACCCTGGGCAAGGTGAGGAGGCAAGTTGTCGTGCACGATGCCTGCGAACGAATGTTAGCGACTGAAAGACTTATCTCCCACTAACTTCGAAGCCTCACTACCCATGAGTTAGTACATTTTCCATGAATGTGCAGTATCAGGTTGCACACACCATCTTCCCATCACGCAACCTTGGGTCTTCAAATGTGTTCCTCTTAAGCAGTGCATATGCTCATTGAAGTTCATCATCTGGAAGCGATTGAATTGATCTGAAACGGCTTGGATCTTCTCCTGTTCCCCTGGCTGTATCTTCTCCACGCCCTCCGCATCCCAGCGGATGTATCTCCCCGGCGCAGGTTTGTCCTGGCCTCCAGCCTTTACAGTCCCGCTCGCCACTTTCCCATTGTGAATGTTCTCAATCCGATGGTGGCTTGCCGGACAGGTTATGAATTTCGTTCCATTCATTGTTGGCTGTGCGTGGTTTAAGATGAATCTGCTATCAAGAAAGTTGGGGAAGTAAATGTTGGTTCATTCCATGCTTGCCACATATTTAAGTGCGCGATGTAAGAAACCCCGCAGAAGCTAGCTTCCTTCTCACCGAAGGGTTGCTCTCCGCCATACAGATGTTGCCTCCGTCGAGTAGCTATGCGGGGTAGATTGTACACAATTTCAGTTTCTAGACTTCGACCCTGGAGCTAGAGTAGTTCCCGCGGCTTCACCAACACGATCAGATCCTACCATTGGTAGTCGCCCATTGGTGCGCATCGATCTGTCTAGTGCTTCGGGTATATGATCGTTAGCCTCCCTGGACTCCTCGAAACTATGAGGCAACAACTGGGTCTTCCATTGAACATCTTCTCTTCCTCGAAAAAAATGTTAATAAGTCATATATGGATGTCCATCGTATTTCCAATCCGCCTCTTATTAGCTCCTTCACATTCCAGACAACATCGCTACTGCGAAATCGGTTTCATAGATCCACATCCTTGATGGGACGATGCCGCCAACGGCTATAACCCCATTTCTAAGCTTACACATGAACATGAAAATCGTGGCGTGCCTGAGTCTTCAGAGAGCAATGCTTCCCGCACAAAGCAATCCAAGGTCGATAAGGAAAGAGCATTTTCGATGAATTAGAGCACGTGCGCAACGTCACTTGTTCAGGATTCGATGCTCTTACTATGCGAAGCATGCGTTCTTTCCTTTCATACTAAGCTTCGACTGTTGGAATTACTTTGAGCAAATCACGATTGATGTGATCAATTTTAGGGACATTACTCGTTGATAAGTATATTAGCCTAATACTAAACCGGTGTTCAAGAGCCTATGTCCAAGGACCTTTGCACGTCGATTTGGATCCCTCTAGCGTTCTCCATATAAGGTATAGCAGGTAATTTCCATTTCAAATCACTGCGATGAGCCAATTACGCCTCCGCTATTGATACCCTCACATGTAAAGCGTAGAATCTACGCTACAGAGGTGCAATCCGATGCGCAAAGGTGTTATACACCACCTATGCAGCACAGCCCATAAACGCCCTATCACTGCGCACCGCATTGATTTTCCTTTCTGCAAAAAGCTGTGGATGCAACTTCATCCACTGAGACATTCTCGAACTCTTCTTCCACAGTGGCCGCAATGGATCCTGTCTTGGTTGTTGGAGGATGTGGCAGCTTAAGCCACCACATCTTAAAACCCTCATCTCAGCCGGAGCTTCCGCTATTACAGTCTTCGATGTCAGCATAGATAAAAAAAGACTGCCCGGTGTTAAATATGTGAAAGGATCGGTACAAAGCCCCCAGGACATTCATGACGTCCTGGAAACGACCAAGCCTATGATGGTGTTTCACACTGCATCGCCTTCAATGCTAGGCCAACGCAACACGTCGTAAATCTTCGGAAATGTCAACATAAAAGGAACTGGTTACCTTATTGAATGCATCCTGGACTTGGGCGTAACGAAAACCCTTATCTATACTTCATCTTCCGCCATCCACTCCAACATGACCGATCTTGTGTTCGCAACGGAGGATATGCCTTACTGTCCCAAGTCCGAGCAGCCTGTCTACTACACTTATACAAAGGCTGAAGCAGAGAAACTAGTGCTAGGGCCCAACAGACGGAACGGGCTGTGTACGGCGGTTATCAGAGGCACCGCACTTCCCAGCGAGGGCGATAACGCGATGCCGACACAGATCGGGTGCAGTTCGGTGACGGCAAGAACATGTTTGACTGGACCTACATTTGCAACGCTGCTCAAGCTCATCTGATAGCTGCTGAGGCTCTACTAAAAGTCGACCCGAAAGTGCCCCCAAGGCCCGAAAACGAAGACAACGCATGGACAGAGAGGCTTTCTTCACAAACAATGACGAACCATGGCCGTTCTGGGAATTTATCCGAACTTTTGGTGCTTCTGCTGGAGATTCTACCAAGAAAGAAGATATTTGGTTAATCCTGGGTTGGCTCTTCTACTGTATGGCTGTGTTTGCAGGATAGCATGTGTGGACGACGAGTCTTGGTCGAAGGGAATCCCACATGAACAGACTAATGGCCAAGTATCTGACGATGAACCGGACATTTGATATCACGAAGGCGAAAGAGCGGTTGGGATATCGGCCGGAAGTCAGTGTTGAGGAGGGGATTCGGAGCGCGGTAAGAGCCTATATGGCTGTGGAGGCTGAACATGGGTACAAGAAGGAGTAGACTGGTTATAGGCATAGAAATTCTCTTTTCATGTTCCACTGATAGAATCGGACAAAACTTATCTCGCTGTAAGTAAATCCTAGCCTAGTTTGGCTGCGCCCCTCTACTAGGCTCTCTTTGTCGCATACTTGCTTTCATTCACAGTCCAGTGTGGTAGCGAGGCCTTGTACATGTGAGGACGACAATGCGAGTTTCACAGACTATTTCTGAGATCGTTTCACATGAAATATGGCATCATGCCCCTGAGCTCTCTCTGGAAGGTCTTTGCAAGGGCGTGTTGGAGGGGCCGATCTGCGTGCCTGGGCCCTGTGTCCCCACGAAGGATGGCTACTAGCCAAGTGAGGGCAAGGTCTGTTGATTGCAATCCTTCGGTATGCCGATTTTGGTGCGTGAGTCCTCCGCGCTTTACTTGCAGCATACCTCTACATAGGCAGGATTCAGAAAGATATTTGATCGTGCCTCTGGGACGCAGCCGTTCTAGCAATCCAATAGGCAACGTGTGTATACAATCGCAACGTACCCCTCGTTAGTTGAGTTGGTAAGAACGTGTGCTTTGCGGAGGCATGGTAGCCCCTTGTAGAGACCCCTTGGTTGAGGACGAAACAGGCGCGAGGAAGTTGAGATGGCTTGGTGGAGATTGTCCTAGCCAACTACGAAAGCACTCCAATGCTCCTTTCCCATCACCTTCATGCAGAAGAAAGACCTCACAAGCTTGTACCCAGCTGAGTTTGCGGGGGAAATACTCCGATTGCTCTGAAGTTAACGACAGTCGGTCATGTGGGCTCGAGCACCCGCAGCTAGCGCAGATACATTGATTGCAGCCTTCCTGGTAATGTCCTAGTCCACTGATAGCGGCGTGAAATGCTATCGACGCTGCGCTATCCGGAAAACGAAGCACAGTTGTTGTGCAGTATCGAGAGCAACGTGCCGCTCTCCTCGTTCACGAACCGCGCCGCAAGGGGAGTCGATCATCCGCCAACCGAGTGCTACTTGATATCATCTAGCCGCGCTAGAAGCTGCACATAATCAATGCGCTTGGTGTTGCGTCGAAGGATGCTGGTCCACGCAAGGCTGTCCAGTCGCCTTGCCTTCATGAACCACGTCTCCATGATCCGCAGGCCACTGGGCCTTCGATAGGTATATGTAGACTGGCGTGCCATGTCCTTCCGTCGTCTATCGAGAGAGCTTGTATGTTAGGGTCATTGCGAGCCGCACATTTGCGGCTGGAACCAGTGCTCGGCCCCTCAGAGTCGAAGTAGTTCACCTGACGAGAGCAAATTAAATAACGGCGATACAGTATCGGTATCAGAGGAAGTCTGTGTTGAAGCTGTGCGCGGATTGCTACAAGGTGCTCCTGAAGGACCTTGTATGTATGGGACAATGCTGCTAGAGGAAGCAGACGGATAAGAGGACCGGGAGTTAACGCTTTCACTAGGATTATTGTTGGACCTCATTGTCATTAGTCCCGTTTAGCGCGTGGCGTGGCGTTAGGAGGATCCCTCTGATCTCCTTGCTTTTGCGCATCGCATCGATCCTTCAACGCACGGGGCTCCTTCTTTCACAAGCTCCATCCTTCCCGTATGAGCGACCCTGCATCTGGACCCTGCACACGATGATGCTGCTGAGGATTACCATGCAGTTTCTCAACCTTCGCTCCTGGTAAATCCGGACTGATGATAACGGAAGCATGGCTCCGCACATTATTGTTCATTGAACGATAAAGCGACCGACACAAGAGCCTGATAGGCGGATAAAAGACATCTCGGGATAAGCTGCCTCGCCTCTATGCACCTGCAAGAGTGTCAACAAATGCCCGACTTGGCTATGGATCCTTCAATTGAATTCAAGCCGACCACATCTGTTCACTGCCTCCCGCATATGGGTCGAAATTAGTCGCAATTCTACCGGATCCTCTAGCCTCTTGCAATGTGTCTTGTACCTCCCTGTCCAGCTTTTCACCACCGGCCCTGTACCAGGAGCCTACGCTCAAGCTATCTTCGCCGTGCTCTTTGGTGATGTTCGTCTGTATACCACCGCTTCTCATGAAATCTACCAGACGAGCTACTTTTTTGACTTCCGTCACAACTACACTGCGCACTAATATTGCCTCGTCTTCTTCCTCTAAGTCGAACGAGCCGATCTGGATAGTGTTCGAGCGCGCTCTCCCTCTCGGGATTTCCTTGATTTGGTTCGACATGGTGTTGGTGGCGGAAGTGGTCGTGTTGGGTCCTGGAGACATAGAGAATGGTCCAGTATGTGACTGCGGTGACAACGGCTCATGTCGGACTCCGTGGAGTTGAGTGGAGGATTTGAAAGACAAGTTGATCGCCAGTCGGTACCAGAAAAGGGCTTTTGAGATAGTGGCCATGTACAAAAGTGCAAGATGCGGTTGTTGGGCACAGTGACATTGCAATAGATCTCCCAACGTGCTAACGGCCATCCGATTGGTATGCAAGATCTTGTCAAGCGGAGGCAACTGCTGCGAAGAGTGAGTCCCGGATGTTGGATGCTCCGCGGACTTCATATGCAAAGAATGGAGCATGGCAAGAGCTTTAGCTTCGCAGTCATGCACCGGGGGTTGGAAAGCCGGCTCAAGCAGTGGTGACATACTTGCTTCTGACATGGTTAGCGTGGAAGTACTTGCCGGGCTCGAAGAATGTGCTGGCGCAGCGCTGGCAGACACTCCTAGCCACGGGTCCTGGAACTGGAGATTGTTGGTGACGTTGAAAGAGTGATCCGCCGATGTACCATCAGCTGGACCGTTTACGAACGGGGTGCTGTTCATTTGACTTGTCGGTACACCAGGTGGTAACACCGATGGCATTGTAAATGTGCCACCTCCCGGGTTGGGTTGGAAAGCTAGAAAGGAGCCCATGGATGGCGCTTGCGAAGGGTGGACATGCATTGTCGATTGTAATCTTTGGTGTTGACTCGCAACTCGTTTTGCCCAAGGCTGCTTCCCGTGGCGTCTAGAAGGACTGTAGAAGCAATGGACGGCATTGTCTCGGCAACGTTCACAGGGGACCTGGCTATCACATTTCACCTTTGCGGCTGAGCAAGCTGAGCAAAGTAAGCAGGCTGGTGACAGGGTACGCATTGAGAGATAGTATACCGTCGCAAGAGGATCGCAACTTGACACGCCCCTCTCCTGGTACGCAGACACTTCGCTGCATAGGCGAATCTTGCTGACAAGTTGCCATACTGATGTGGGTCTTGATTTACGGAATGCAAGGACTCGAATTCTCAGGCCTGCTTTCGAAGGTGGCTACACTTTGTCAATACATATTATAGGTGCGTAAGAATATTGACCTACAGATGGATAGATAGTTGTGACCCTCGCTGCTGGTCGCACATGTTGGAGTGAATTCACAGTGGCGCCGAAGTATAGATATGTACAGAAGCTCAGGGCTGGACGCGGAGATACCCTACAAGGTCATGGCATGCGAGGACCCTCATGTTCCGTGCTTAGCGTATGCATGCCATGAAATGATTCGTCTGCATGCACGATCTGCTTTCGGCCCCTTCAACAGGCTGGTTCAAATGACGGCCTTCCTCCTTGTGTCAATCCAGGGTTCACATCCTTACACGTGGTGGTCCAAATCAATAACGGCTATCCCGAGCGTAGCAGCACACCAATCGGATACTGCACAGTCCCATGCGAACGGCCACTGCGGTAACAGCCGATGGCGGCCTAACCAATGAACGCGTTCCGCGCGCGCCTGTCCTACCAATTTATCAATCATAGCGACCCCATGCCGCATCGAAACTACCGATCGTAGGCACAACTATTCAAGTGGTCTCGCAGTGCTTGCAAGCACCATTACCACCTTCCACGCTGGCAGTGCATGCCCCTTTGCGTCATTATGGCATTGGTCGTGAACTATCGCCGGCTATCAATCGAACTCCGTACGCTAATGCATCGGTCACAGCGTCCGCCCAGGATCCTGACTCTCGGTTTATAATAACCTCCATACAGTCCAGCGCATCTGGATGCGTCCGATGCGTGGGTGGGGCGCACGTAGCGATTATTTTGCTGGGAAGGAAAAAGCAACTGTATAGCGGGGAACACTGGTGCCTCTGGTACCCACGAAGGCCGTGGAGAAAAGCAACGTGGGTAGAGGCTTTGACATGCAAGCACTCTGGATTTTGCTGTTTCATCCCCGGTATCCCTATCGATTCCTCTGCGTTTTCGAATGCTTGTGGTGAACAGGGTGCTTGTGAAGCTTCGGCACGATGACCGAATCAGACAGCCAGCCGATCAGTCTTCTCTAGCACATGGCACTACAGTAGATAGTTGCCAGAAGCGAATGCAGCAATTCTCATCGCCCTCGCGCCAATATCAATGTTCCTCGGCGCTATCGTCGATACACCTCGGCATGAGGGCCCTTCCAGACCGAGGGCCTTGGACTTGGTAAGCTATATGGCCCTAGGGACGGATGTACGGTAATATTGGCCCCCAGAGCCGTCTCCAAGAGGCGGAATATCGAGGGTTGTGGCGCAGCGATGTGGAGATTAACATTACGTAGTCCCAGCGTTAGTTGTATGGCACAGACCTTACTGTACACCAACCTGACCATCGGCGGTCGTGATGCTGATAATGGTGAAAAGTTGGACCTTTAGCTTGTCGGAGGCCGCGATGGAGCTTTGCACGTCGTACAGCATGGTACCAGAAGGTATAGTGCTCTAACGTGCATGCTGCATCTGTTCTGGTTTCTAGTGATTTTCTCGGCAGCGCTCTTGCTGGCTAGATCCAATTTCGGTAAAAACAAATTTGACTTTACCTAGAGACCGGGTATACGCACTTCGTATCGTAGCGATATACTTCGTAAAATCCTCTCGCGACCAGAATTGGCATTATCGTTAGAACGAGCTTTTTATCTTGTACGATCAGTAGGAAGCAAGCTAAGGTGCTATGTGCCTGTCTGTCAACGCCCAGCTTGAATGGAACTCAAAATTGATGATGGTTATGAGCGAAAGAATTCCTACTTCGAGCTCTGATGAAGTCGGAGCTTATATCGCGAACAATCGAAAACGTGCCTTGATTAACTGACAAGCGTTGTTTGATAATCTGTGCTCTGTCTTTAGAGTCTTTTGCGTGGCGGTCGCTAAGTAGAGCTACAACAATGAACATTTGCGCAGGGGACCCGAGGCGAGAAGAATCTCCAGTGTTCTGACCAGGCTGAGATCCACGGGTCCACGGGTCCACGGGTCACAACTCAGCACGTGACATATGACGGACTCGTCCAGTCTGAAGCACCCGCGGGCGACAGGATCGCACGTGACATGCGGCAGCCCTAGAACGCTTACATAACTTCCCTCCCAACCATCACCTGACCATTACATCGCAACCATGACTCGCGAGTTCCGTCAAGATGTCGTTTAGATAACACTCACTGCGAACAAGAAGCGCCCAGGATGTATAAGCTAAGAAATCGACATACATCAGCTATCCCATCTTCCCTCTGCGTCGGCCTTTTGAACGTGCTGTGCCACGTGCGCGGAATCGCAATGGTTTAACTTGAAGTGCCCATCCTCCATTCCCGGGGATGTGATATCACCTCATCCGAACAGTTTGACTGGCTACCCTGTTGCGACGAGCGTCAGGATTTTTGTTGCGCTGCTGCACGCAGTTCTTCCGGAGCTGCACAGTACGGTTGTAGCCTTCTTTTCCTGCTCCAGATCATAACCGAAGAGAATCACGCGTCACTAATTGGCCCTAAATATGATTCAAGATCCCCAAGGCTCGGAACACAGCATGAATGGCCATACTAGCAAGCACTGGCTCACCAAGGATGTTAGGCGATGCGACACGTCGGTCCCATCGAAACAACGCTGCGTCATCCGCAATGGGAGAGGTCAGCTTCGAGTTTCCCTCCAGGAGACTGCCTTCCATATCTTGATAAACGATTGTACATCAATTGAGTTTACCGAAAATCGTCGTCTCCATTACTATGGTGAAGCCACATCCGAGCAAGTAATGTTTGCCTCGCTGCATACTACACGATGGCTTTAAGGAATGGAGACTACCAGACCTTTTCGAATTATCATTACAAGAGAGACTGCTTGTATGCACAGTGCTCTGGATTCGACCTTAGGAATGCTTTGAGAACCAATGCGAAAATACGCAAATCTGCGCTTGAATTCACTTCTGCATAACAGGCAACAGGTACCAACCCAGCACTCGGCATTTATTCATGGCATGTGTATACACACCATTTACGCACCTCCACAACAAATGCACCAACAGAACGGTGCTTCTAGGTGAATGGTATGTTTCATTGGCGTATTAATTACCACACCAGTTGCCGACCCGTACCAACGTAGGCCAGCATTCGGAAAAGCAAACGTAGGAACCGCTGAAGTGGACTGATGATCAGTCTGAGCCATTTGCTTCCACAACTCGCCGGGAGTCTCGGTTTTCGGCGCCGGAAAAATTCGTCGGTGAGTACCAGGAGCTGCCTCACCACACATGGCTTCCGAACGCCAACCATGTCTACGGATCATCTAGACAAAAAGATGCGAGCCAGTTGAGAAAGTGTCACACGCTTCGTTCGTCGAAAGGGCGCACCACATAGCTGACGCGAAGTCCGCAGTCATGTTTTCGGACATAGTCTGACCATCCTGAAGGCACCCTTCAGCACCACAAAAAGTCGCCACACATCAGATATGCAGTCTAATTCTCTAATATAGATGTACCTGCAGCATCGCCGCAGCATACACTAGGTATCTCTCACCCTCTGCTTGACTAATTAAGAGGTGCACGCCAAGGTGACTATGTTAGCTACACCGCTCACGGCGCTCTGTCTTGCAGCCGTCGCATCGGCAACAGGCGTCGGAGACCTTTCTAAGGACCTAATACCTAAGCTTTCGCCGGCTGCTGGGATCTACACCCCAGGGTCGCAGGCTTTTGATGATGCGAAGATAAGATGGGCAGCCAACATCAATCCATCATTTGATGCCATCGTCAAGGTGACTTCTGAGGCAGATGTACAGGCTACAGTAAGTATTTATTTCGAACACCTAGGGAATATTGAGTTGACATGGGTAGGTTGCGTACGCAAACGCACGCAATGTACCATTCCTTGTCTTCAACGGTGGGCACGGCTTCTCCAAGACGCTGAACAACTTCAAAGGCGGAATCGGGATCAACATGCGCGGTATGAAGAACGTGACCATCAGCAACAAGCGGACCGAGAAGGGTCCGGTGGCCTACATACAAGGCGGCGCCAAGTCTGGCGAAGTTATCGGAACCGCTTGGGCCGCTGGAAAGACTCTCGTTGCGGGCGCTTGCGACTGTACAGGATTTACCGGGTGAGATCTCACAATCACAATCATAGAGTCGTGCATCTGCTGACCTTGTTTGGAGGGTCACTCTTGGAGGGGGACACGGCTGGATGCAAGGCCAATACGGCCTCGCTATTGACAACGTCGTCTCCTACCGCGTCGTCCTCGCCAACAGCACCGCAATAACCGTCTCTGCAAACTCTCACGCCGACCTGTTCTGGGGTACGTGACGCCTCAATCCTCCTTCCCACCTCTACCTTCCTACCTATACTGACTCCATCCTCACCACAGGCATGCGCGGCGCCGGCCACAACTTCGGCGTTGTCACTTCAGTCCACTACCAACTCTACGACCGCCTCACCCCCGCAGACAACGGCTTCTCGACCAAAGTCTACATTTTCACAGAAGAAGCGCTCGAACCCCTCTTCACGCTGCTAAATACCTGGATCCGCGCCAAATCCCGCCCTGTCGAGCTCACCCACTTCGGCGTCATCCTCAACAATCCGTCCATCTCCCCCAAACCTATCATCCAACTCCTCGTCTTCTGGCAAGGCCCCTCCTTCCCGCCCAAATACAGCGCGCCCCTCGACGCTCTGAAACCTTACAGCGTAACATCCAACTACACTGACCTCGCCGGCGCAAACGCACTCTCAGGCTCCTCCCTTACAGGTCCAAACTGCGCCTCGGGTTTCGGTCGTCAAACCTTCCCCGTCGACCTGGTCGAATGGTCCCCGGCCAACCTGCGCACCGTCCTCAATCTCTTCGCGGAGCTGCCGGGCACGGGGCTCGACACCTCCGGTATTCTCCCCCCTCCGTATCTCCAGTACGAAGTCGTCATGTCTACAACATGACCTTCACATATCTCGGCCCCCTGTTTTGATTTGACTCAACTGACGGATCCCCCATCCTAGGCATGCTCCTTGAAGCCTACGCCACCAACGGCGTCAAACTCGTCTCCCCCGCCAGCACCGCCTTCCCTCTGCGCGACGGCAACATCCTCGCCGCACCAACCTTCACCTACGATGCGAGCAACGCGACGCAGGACGCGCTGGCGTACAGCTATGGCAAGAAAGTGCGAGAGGCGATGCTCGCAGGGACGGGCCAGAGGCTCGGGGCGTACGTGAACTACGCGATTGGGGACGAGAGTAATGAGGCCGTGTATGGGTATGAGAAGTGGCGGTTAGAGCGGCTGCGGGGGCTAAAGCGGAAGTATGATCCGCAGGGGAGGTTTGGTTTTTTTGAGAGAATCGAGGTGTAGCGGAGCTATGGTGTCCTGAGACCTGGTGTGAGGTAGACATGTCGCAATCGCTCAGTATCAGAAATTGAAGACAAGCCTGTGCTTTGATTACTACGAGTCTGTCTGGGCAAAGCGAAGAAGAGAGGTCTTTTCAACTGCGCGCAGGTCTGGATGTGTGATGGTACTTCCATTACTAGTTTACATCACACTCCCCGGCTTCAACGGCCGATGCTCGGTTTCTGTATCCAAAACCCCGTTCCCAGGAACATCGGCGATGATACAGATGAAACAAACCTGATGGTAGTTTGTTGGCATGCAAGCAGAACTAAGAATCGAAAGAATACATAAGAAGAAGAAGAAGAAGAAGAAGAAGAAGAAGAAGAAGAAGAAGAAGAAGAAGAAGAAGAAGAAGAAGAAGAAGAGGAGGAGGAGGAGGAGGAGGA